>NC_056746.1:1281377346-1281542346 GCF_019279795.1 Protopterus annectens | reverse complement strand
CATAACGCACTTGACTAAGCATGCGTGACTTGTAAGCAGCATGCATTCGAACATAAGTTTATTTTTTATTTTTATTTTGCCTAGTAAATGTATTCATCGGTTAAAAAGAATTCTGCAATTGGCTAATGTATTCTATTGTTCAAGCCCTTCATTGTTTGGCTTTGTCAGGTAAGTTGACACTTTGAACTTGATCTTTAATTTCCTGATTCCATGGCAAAGCTTTCATTCCAAATGCTAATCCCTTCAGGGCCTAACACAGACAAACACACTTTAATACAGGTCTATTGCTGAGATGATTCATATACCATTGCTTTCTTGGAGAACTATTAGTGTTACACTTATGTTGTTACATTGCATACTACAACAGTAATCTTATCCTGATCCCTTTTATGTGCCTATAACTGTATTTAGTTATATAATGATTTGTCTTTTTATCTTTAAATTTTTTAATTAAAAATCATGATTTTTATATTTATATTATACTTAATGTTTCAGCTTTATTCTATTTTTTTAATTGTTTTACTGTTAAAGTACTTAGGATTAGTACTTAACTTTTGGTAAATCTACTGATATAATTAAAATTAGCAACATTGTAAGAGCTGTTGCACTCAGCTCTGTGGCACAGAGGCATAGGCCCTAGCCAGGACCTAGATGACCCAAATTTGAATAGCAGCAAGAGCCAGAAGAGAAAGAATCCATGGGGTGAGAGGCATTTTTCAGACCAAAGGACCACCAACACACAAGTGGAGGCATGCACAGCACTAAAATGGCCAGCACTGGGAGGTCTTGGGCCTGGCAATCCCAAACTGGTGATGGCAGTGCACATTAGTATGTGAGTGGAAGCAAGCACACACATGAAAAGGGTGTTGATTACCACATGATGACTCACATGTTCACATCAGCTTCCTGGGTAGGGCTAGGGCCTCACAAGAAATAGTTTCATTGCCAGGTTGTTGGTAAGGGGATAAAATACATTCATGACTGCCTGGGTGTCTGGGTCCTCAGGCTGGGGAAACCCATTACTGGGAAACAGGTTCAGTTCCATTAAGGGGAGAGTCAATAGTTGATATGCATAAAAGTTTTGAACATTTTTCCCCACAATGTCAGCACAATATTATTATCACAAAGCCTGTAGAACATAGGCATAAAATATTTGCGTGTGAAATGCTGACAGTTATTTTGTAAAAGAGAACGAGGAAGATCTTCTTTTGGAATGGAAAACATACATTTTAAATCTTATCTGAAAATTACATCAATCTTCATGAGGAGCTGGATTATATTACAGATTTTGGAAGAAATATTACACATACTAATAAGAGGCTGCATTGATATAATTAAATATATTTTAGTATAGTTGTTATTGTTGTTGTTTGTCTTTTGGCTTTTCCCGGTTAGGGGTCGCCACAGCGGAAATCCGGTCCGCTAATGATTGGCAGTTGGTTTTTATGGTGTCGAGTTGCCAGCCCGATGCCCATTCAACGCATGTATAGTACATGGTATAATTTGCCAGTCCATGTAAGGAATTCCCTAAGATACAGAAGCTCATGTGTAAAGTACTCCTTTAACGTAATGCTCTTGGAAATACACGTACTTATTGATTCATCCTGTCACTGAACCTAGTCCTTCTCTACATAGTACACTGTCTTCCCACATTAGTAGACAATGCAGTTTTCACATTGCATTCTCCTTTCTTCTATGATTTCCTACATTTCTACCATTTCAAGCAGGCATTTTACAATGTCAAGTTTTCTTTTTTCAAAAGAGATCTTATATTTATTGTTATTTAATTTGTATAGACAGTTGCATAAAAATGTCTGAAGTTCATATGCTGCAAGATGTCAAATTATTAGCGGATTCTTTACCTCATATTTGTTTCACCGGAACATGCTAGTATGAAAAACAACCACAGCTATTTACATTGTGGAGGTGAACTGCAATTGTTTCTGTAACTGTTACTATGACTTTGGCTTACATCATCACTGAAACCGGGCTTCCTTCAATTAGTTCACTTTCCCAGTTACTACACCAGTTAAAACAGCAAAGAAATAAATAAAAGATAGCTAGACAGACAGGCAAATAGATAGATAGATAGATAGATAGATAGATAGATAGATAGATAGATAGATGAATGTTGTTACTTTATGAGCAGACACAGCTTCAGTTTTCACATGTGATAAAGAAGGCAGTTCTTTAAAGAATTCAGAGAATTTAAAGAACTGTTTGTATAAAATGTTACGTCAGACAAGTTAAGGACTAGTCTTTGTATTAACGTAGTTCCAGGACAGTCAGCTCAGAGCTAAGGGTCTAAGAATTCCAAAGCCTCTGTTTGCTGCGATCTTTCAAGTTACTGTTGAGTTGTAATAGTTCCATAACAAAGAGAAAGAAAGACTAACTGAGCTTTTTTTAAATCATTTTAACAGTTTGTATCTGCTTTAGTTAAGGTCTTTAAGCCTATATTAATAATTCCAGCACACAGCTGCGCTGCATTTTGCTATTTAAGTGATCTAACTTGGGTATTAAACCCTAGTGTCATTCTTAGGTACTGAGTATATGTCAGGCTAGTTCAGGACTAGTCTTTGCATTAAGACGGTTCTAGGGCAGTCATCTCAGAACTAAGGGTCTAATTGTTTTGCCCTTCCACCTACCTGTTGTAATTGTGTTCTTTAAATGTAGTGCATCTGCTTTGGAAGCAGGACTATTCGACCCCAGAAGGTTCGACCCCGGACTGTTCGCCCCCGGACAGTTCGACCCCAGTGCATTTCTATACAATTTCATATATAAATTTATATGTATTGTATATGTGATTTTTTTAGTGGACAGTTCGACCTCGGACTATTTGACTTTATCATTATGTTATTATTTAATCAATTATTCAGTAATAACACTGTTAATTTTTCATTGTAAAGGAAATACATATATTGTTTACTTTAATATTTTTATTTCATTTAATTATTACATTGGTTAGTATAAATATAACACATAAACTTTTAACATATAATAACTAGTGTTAGGTTTTAACATATTATGACTAGTGTTACTTTATAACATATTTTTTATAACAAATTAAACACATTTTTTTATTTTATATTATGTTGATATTTTAATCAATCTATTATGTATTATAAATAAATTGTTTAAAATTAAATGAAATCAAGTATGATGATGGGTTGGATATTTT
The DNA here is from genome assembly GCF_019279795.1 of Protopterus annectens. NCBI lineage: Eukaryota > Metazoa > Chordata > Ceratodontiformes > Protopteridae > Protopterus > Protopterus annectens. The sequence goes on along the minus strand of NC_056746.1, from coordinate 1,281,539,168 downwards.
AAGAAAGATTTTTCACATACACATGCACACACACACACACACACACACACACACACACACACACACACATATATATATATATATATATATATATATATATATGGATTCCTGTTACAAAAATGAAGGTTCACTACTTTGAACTTGTAATAGGAAGCCTCACTTCTGCAAAAGTTCACTTTAACGAAAGTGAACTTTTACGTAAGTGCACTTCACCAAAAACACCGCAGCACAGTGGAGGACATAAAAAACAAGCTATGTCCTCCACTATGGTGCGATAGTCACAAACCTTAGGGTTAGGGCACAGGTTAGGGTAAGAGGATAGTTAGTAAAGCTATCCCCTTACTCTAACCCATGCCCTAACCCTAAGGTTCATGACTATCGCACCATAGTGGAGGACATTGCTATGTCCTTCACTGCGCTGCAGTAGTCACGGACCTTAGGGTTAGAGCACGGGTCATGGTGGGTTATCCCCTTACTATGACCCGTGCCCTAACCCTAAGGTCCATGAGTACTGCACGGAAGTTCAGTACAACACCCGTTCGTTGTACTGAACTTCGTGTAAGTGTACTTTCGATTAAGTGTACTTTCGCTGCAGTGAGCATTCCATGCACTATTTCGAATTAGTGAAAATTCGATCTAGTGCATGGAACCCATATATATATGTGTGTGTGTGTGTGTGTGTGTGTGTATATATATATATATATATATATATATATATATATATATATATATAGATAGATAGATATATGATTTTAATAGAAAAATGACTGGCAGTGTATGTGCAATGTATGGATCTTGTACCTCACAATTTTTTTTGTTCAAAGACCGATATTTTCAACACAAATAGGAATAGCTATGGACACAGCTGTAGTACTGATTTATGCAATTATTATTTAAATGTGTGGTGTTGGAGAAACATTTCTAATTCTCCTTCAAGTAAGTACATACATGTGTAGTGTTGTTTTGTTGCTGACTTTTCATTTTCATTTTGTCAGTAAAGGAGTCACAGCTACAAGAATTTATAGGATATTTCTGTTTTACAACGGTTTGCTAACTAGTCTGGATGTTTGCAGCATTATCTAGTCCGAAGTTTTTGTTCATTGATTTATTACATATATGTGTTTTTACATTTTTATTTTAGGTTATATTTGTAGGGATACTTTATTTTTTAATGCATTAATTGTATTTTTATTGTTAATTTTATTTATTTTTATACAATGTTAATTTTACCGTTATACGGTAACTCCGGACTAGTTAGTGCTGCAAACTTCCGGATGTTATTGCTACTGCTTATTTCCTTCTTGTTTTTGCAGTTATTGTTTTTTTTTATATAATTCAACTAATTGCATTTTTTGTAAAGTAAGTGTAGTCGAAGCACATAAACAGAAAAGAAAAAGACTGTCTAAACCAATTTTAAGAATGTTTAAACAGTCTTTCTTTTCTGTTTATGCTTTGATGTGCTTCGGCTTCACTTACATTATTTTTTTTATTTGGGTCCAACCGTCCGGGGTCAAACTGGTCGGGGACGAATCGTCTGGGGGCGAATCTGCAGGCTCCAAACATCCTGTACCCTCTATTGTTACCTGCCCCTTATGGTAATTTGATGACATAATTCCTTCCCTCTTCCTGTTTATTGGCTGTTGACAATATGCAAATATGTATCATTTTGCAAAATCTCTCCCCTTAAGCTACATACCAGGCTAAAAGATCTTTGATAAAATTGCTTTATTTTGAGTGTACTGATATTGCTTGCACTGATTTCAGAATTAAATTACTGAGTTTTTTACTATAATTATTAGTTTACTGGTTCTTGCTGGTGGCAAAAAGCCTTCCAGGCAAAGTGTTTTGTACTGAACTTTAAATACTCTGTAGCAAATACACCCAAACATTATCCTAAAACCAAACTCCCAAGCAGTTATAGTTACCCTGCCCCCAGAGCCATTCCTGTCAGACCAGCACTTCCCCACAACTTCTCGAGCCTGACTGAGACGGTGTGAGAATTGTCTCATACTGTCTGACAATCATCTATTACTCAAACAGCATAATCCAGTGTATGAGAGATACATATATAATATCCTTGAGGTAAAACTCTCATCTGGAGTATACTCAGATGCCAAAATCTTCAGCAATACACCACGCATCACACCTCTCCAAGACCACCACAATGCACATAATCCATCATATGCTGAGGTTCTAAGGATTAACTTGCCTAAACCTCAAAGAGCTCCAAAACACAACACAGACAAAGAACACTCAGCAGTTAAGCATAGCATGAGGAGTCCCAAAGTAATAGCTGCTGAGCCCATAAGGTACTGACCCAACAAATATTCTTGTTATAGGTGACTCTATTGTAAGACATACAGATGTACCTCTTACCAGACTGAGCAAGGGAAGAGTGATGGTTAGTTGTCTGTCTGATGCCAGGATCTGTCAGATCACATACGCACTCAAATCCTCGAACAACAAGTACCAGTATGATTCTGTCATGGCTCATGCCAGTGTGAGTGACTTCAGGTGTACCTCCCTGAACTACATGGAGGGATGATAGAGCTCTCAAGACTATGTATTCAAGGCAGGTGTGAGCCTAGCACTAAGCAGCATTCTACCTTCTTCAAGGATGATGTTGCAATATGAGGATAAAAATATTGACTACAATAATTGGCTTAGTTTTTGGTGTCATTCAAAGGGGGTCTAATATTTGTCATCCTGGGAGGATATGATCAACAGACCATGATGCTTCACAGGAGATGGCCCGCATCTGTCCCTTTTAGGGTTTTGATTATCGGCAAATACATTGTCCACCCCATAATGCCTTTTTTGGGCAATGCCATCCTGATAAACCTATCAACTTAATGAAACCAGCAAAGGAAAATATGAATGTGTTACTGATCAGTGCTGGGAGATTATATAAGAAACTCCTTTTCCTACAAGCCCTTCTGACCCTGGAGAACATTGACATCTGTGTAGTGACTATGACATGGTTTAAAATAGTGGAGAGTTCTCTGGATGTGTAGGGTTACAAAGCCGTCCACATGCTTAAACCAGCTACTGGGCAGGAGGGGAAAAAAGGTGGAAGTGTCTCATTCTTCTTCTACAAGAGACTCGCATCAAGGCTGGTAAAGCACCATGATGCACTAGAGCTTCTTCCTGTCCAAATAACCATCAGAAAGGTCCTGTGCCATATATCTAGTATAGAACCCCCTCTGTTACACAAGAAAACCACATTAAACCCAATACCATTTCCTAGGTGATCTAAATTATCTAACTACAGACTGGGAAATCTATACACCACTAATACACAAGCACAGAGATTCCTGGACTTTGTTAATACAAATGCCCTGGAGCAATTATACAGAGTATCCACTAGGGGGAATAACACCTTGTATCTTGTCCTTACTAATATCATCTCTTGCATATCTTCATCGCTTGTTAAGTCTGACCACAAAGCAGTCTCCTTCAAAATTAAACTGAAACCAGAGATCCCTTCCACCCAAGGTACCTTTAGAAATTTCTTTAAGATAAACTGCCTACTCCTAAGTGATATATTAGCAAGCTTCAAATCCCCACCAAACCCAGTTTACTTTACTAAATATGTGGAAATGAACAACGCCACACAATGCCAGCATGTAAACAGCTGCATAGATGCAGCTGTACCCCGTAGGAATAAGCACAGGGTAAAACCCAGAAATAAACCCACAGGGTGGAACCATAGTATCAACAAGCTTTATAAGAAAAGGAGAAAGAATTTTGACCAAAAGTAAGAAGAGTCATTCCCAGAATGTTACACCCACTTTCACTGACCAAAGCCAAGTTTAGGACTAAAATAACTATCCAAACCAAAGAAAATCACAGGGCATTTTTTAGTTATGGTTGAAACCTCAAAAGCATGATGCAGCAATGCAATTAGCTGATTGTGAAAGATGCTATCTACACTGAGGCTAAAGATATAGTGAACCTACTGGCTGATAAATTTAACTCTAACTTTAACATTCTCTCCCCTTAGTCTGTCCTTCATGATATACCTGAAACTCGGTCATATTCAGTTATCACAGAAGAGCAAGTCCTGAAAGTGCTATTAAAAGCTATAAAAATGCTGCATCAATGTGTTCTGGCAATACCCCTAGATGCATCTTAAAAAGCATGAAACACGATTTGGCCACACCCATAACAACACTGTTCAACCTTCGTCTCCATACAAGTTTTGCACCAAGCGAATGGAGAGCAGCTATAGTCATTCCCCTGCATAAGGAAGGATATTTCACAGACTCAGGCAATTACAGACCCATAAGTCTGCCCAGCCTCATATGGAAAGACTTATCATGGAACTAATCAATAAGGACATGGAGACCCTCCAAACACTGGAACCATCTCAGTTTAGATTTGTCAAGGGCAGGTCAAGCTCACTCATTCAGGTGGATTTCTTTTGAAAAGGTATCCAAAGCAATGGGTGAAGGCAAAATGGTACACACTGTATACCCTGACCTGACCAAAGCTTTTGACACAATTCCCCACTCAGGCATAGTAGAAAAGCTGAATAAAGTGGGAATAAACCCCTATGTCACCCACTGAATTGCCAGCTGCCTCACAGATAGGATTCAGGAAATCAAAATAGGGGAAGTTACCTCCACAAAGAGACCAGTCACCAGTGGTGTCTCCCAGGGTTCTGTGCCAGGACTCTTCTTGTTTGGTATCTACTTTTCTGAAGTAAAAGCTAATATTGAAAGGCTGTGGATGGCTACATTTGTAGATAGCTGCAAGCTACAGCAGTCACTGAATCTCCAAATGACAGGCATCCTGCGGGAAGGTTTGTCCCAAATCAATAACTGGCGCAAAAATCATGGACTGAAACTTAATGCCAAAAAATGCATTATTGTACCGTTTGGGAAGTCATCTACCCCAGAAAACTATCACATTGACAATACATTCCTAAGCATTGACTCAGTTGCTCAGGATTTGGGAACATACATGGACAGTTACCTAACTTTTGACCAACATATGTCCATTTCTGTAAGAAAGTTCTTCTATATTGCACAGTTTATAAACAAAGAGGTTGTGTCTAAATCTAAGGATGGCATTGTCCTCCTTTACTCAGCCCTCATTAGGTTAATTACCAAATATAATTCCCTCCTTTGGCATGTATTTGTCCAGACACAATACAACAACTGGAATGCCCACACAGATACCTTACTAACATGACGCAGAGCCTAAGATGTCCTTCATGGAGCGACTCAAAGCCATCTCAGTATTTTCAGTATCATACAGACTGCTGAGAGGTGACAGGTGACTGGCATACATTGCATCCTCTGACCCAATACTGAGGGATTTACTACACATCAGCAAGTTCAATGGTATCAGAAATACTTGATCTAGGGATCTAAACCTCTTCTGCAATATCAACAGAATGGTTTGGAGGGGCAGGTATATCTCACAGAGGATACCACTGTTCTGGAACAGGCTCTCCATTCACCTTAAACAAAGTTCATCCTTGACCATATTCAAGTACAACTTGGATCTGTGGATGGGAAATAGAAAATTTACCTCAGGACTTCCCCATATATCACTAATAGGTTCATAGGTGTGTACTTGGCTAATGACCCTGGGGCCTTTACAAGCCTAGCCCATAGGATTACCCTGGCATCGTGCCACCTGACCTTAGTTCCCAGTGTCTCTGTCGAGTAGAGTCACTGGAGTGATCCCTGGGGTAAATTTTCTATTTCCCATCCACTCAACAAGATTTATCTTGAAGAGGGCCAGTGAGGGGGCTCTGCTTGACATGTATGGGAAGTCTATTCCATGGCATGGGCAGTCTCTGGGTTATGAACCTGTCCCTCCAACATGTTTTGTTGATTGTGGTAATGAGGTTGAGGTCTCTGGAGCATATGGTGCGGAGGGATTGGGATTTCTTTAAATGTAGCATTTCTAACAGAGCTGGGTCAGACATGACTTTGTAAGTTAAGCAGAGATCGCCTCTAAGTAGGCAATATGTGACAGAGAATAGTTGGAGTTTTTTTAGTCTGTCCATATAGGACAAATGTTTAAGGCCTAGGATCCTCTTTGTGAGGTACTTTTGCAACCTCTCCAGTTCTTGCAGGTCTTTAGTGAGCTACATGCCAAATGGGGCATTGTACTCAATGATTGACCTAATGAGGGAAGAGTAGAGGGAGACAATGACCTCTTTCTTCCTGGATGCAAAACACTTAGTAATTTGATGTGCCACATAGAAGGACTTTCTGACCACAGTGGTAATGTGGTGGTCAAAAGAGAGGTTGCTGTCAACCTGTGTTCCCAGATCTCTTATAACACCTTCTATGTTCAGTGGATGACCATCGATGTGGTAATTCATGGGAACTGGATTTTTCCCAAAGTGGATAACGACACATTTTTTGGCATTGAGTTTAAGGCCACGGTTCTGACATCAGTCTTTGGTCTCAGTAAGGCCTTTCTGTAGGATGTCAACATTACTCTGGGAGTTAATAATAGCTCCCAACTTGCAATTGTCTGTGAACTTTGTCAGCCAGAGTCCCTTCGTGTTGGCCTGGACTTCAGAAAAATAATGGACATTGGGAGCTCTTAAATGTTTTTATCCCATGGATGGGTCCCCTGAAATTATCTATGGTATGATCTCAGTTATTCTCATTAGGGTAATACATAGTTATCAACCACAGGATGCATAAGGCCAATCTCTATACAAATGGGATAGATTAATTTGAGCCCAAAAATGGAAACTGACTAGGCTTAAAATGGCCCATAAGGGCAGTAGGCCTAATACTTACCTGTGAACCTATGGACCAAACAGCACAGTGTCTTCTTATATTAAAACATACCTTTAGTTATAACAAGCCAGCCATTGTATTCATCATAACTCGAGAATAAAATGATGTAGCATACTTCAAAAACTGTTAACTTACAAATCTGCTTTTGCCTGGCTTAATGCAGTGTCATATTTCTGGAAGTGTTATAAGTGGTTTAATATGTTCAGCACACATTTAGAACATGCCCATTATGTGCTTGCTTCATGAAATGTGGCAGTTGTCATGTTGAATCCTTTGTTATCTGAAAGATAGTCCAAAACAAAAGAAATGAGCAGTCTATCATGTCACCTCACTTTGAAGTGAGGTCACAAAACTTTAACAAAAAATGGCCATTTATTGAATGTCCATAAGATATATTGTAATAATGCTGAAAAGGTTTGCCCCTGATTTGTTGCCAAGATGTAAAAGTGTGCCCAAACTAGGGATGAATTGGGTCTTGAAGGATGGGGCTATGAGTCTTCAAGAGGATTGTCTTATGGAGTAAGGAAGATAATAACAGAGATCACAAAAAGGACATTCATAAGTGTCTTTAGGCAATGCTTTGTATGAAACTTTTTTTTATTTATTTTAATTGGCAGTAAATGAGACTGGCCATCTGCCAGTGTAACTACTGATAGGATGACAGTAGGGAACTGAGCTCCGTTACCTCCAGTATTACTTTAAAGAGGCATCAGTACATAGGGGAACGTGCATTAGGTAAATACGGACTGAATTTCTTCAGTGTAAATAAACTACATTGCTTGCCAAGGATGGTTTTCTTTATTTTGGTTACTAATGCTGATAACTGGGCACCTTGCAGTATTACCAGAAACATCATTGATATGGTTTGGTAAAAAAAAAAATCTAAGAATTCTGTGCTGGTCCACTAACAGAAAACACGAAGACACTAGAACACATTGGAGATTTAATACTAATAAGTAGGAAAAGCATGCACCCTAATTTTATATTCAGAAATGTTGCCAGGAATCATTTTTTAGAGCTTCAAGGCTGAATGTAAAGGATGAAGATTATGAACATCAAAGAAAGAGAACAGAAATAGAGCTGCTAGAGTGGTTATGAAAAGAATATGGTAGGGAGCAATTCCCTAGAAGTTGATTCTATGAGAGGCACTAAAGCGAAACCCTATTTTTCAGAGTGTACCATCAGAGCGAAATGCCCGATGAATAACAAACTTAGAACGTCTTTCAGTTACACTAGGGATGTCAGTATGTATACTGCAATTATGAGCAATAAATGAGCACTGGAATATTTTAATGACGGATGATCATATTAAGGCTATAGTAGCTACAAGACCACAATTTTCATTCAAAAATAGAAGGTCACTTAAGAATAGGTTGTGCAATAGCACATCAATGAAACACGCAGTAACAGATTCAGGTACTAAACCGGGTGGGTAGGTGCAGATATTGTGGTTTTGTTTCTAGAAATACTACTTTTAAGCATCCAGACACTGGTGAGATTTTTTATATTACTGCAACTGCCTCTTGTGATACTATGCATGTTGTTTATCTTGCTTTTTGTATCCTATGTAATAAATTATATGTAGGCAAAACCAATCGTTCCCTGAAAGAAAGAATCAGGGAACATTTATATCATATTAAGAAAAAGAATGTTATTAATGCACTTGCCAAGCATGTTATCAATACTGATGAACAACATATTTTTAAATTTTTAGTGTTGGGTATGACATATGAGAGTATAAGATGTGGTAACATTAGGTGTAGAACTGAAGAACTGGAAGCAAATTGGATTGTAAGACTTAGAGCAAATTATGGGCATGGTCTTAATGACTATGCACCCATTAAACCAGTTCTTTATAAGAGACCCCTTCGTAAATAAGTAGATATATATTTTATGTACTTATATATATATATATTTTTATTTTTAGACATTGATATATTTATTTATATATGTTTTTAATATTAAAGTTTTATGTTTTTATTTTGTTCATATTGAATGTACCACTTTAATTTTGTCACTAGTTGATCATATGACCATTTACAAGTACAAATTGGTGTTTCAGTAACTTTGTTTAAACACCTGATGAAGCTGTATGTGAAAGCGCTTGTGTGACTATTAAAGCTGAGCTACAGATGAATACATTTTGGGATATCCTGTTTTTACCTTCTTATTTTACTTATTCATCACTTTGGACTTGTACAGCAGTTGATACTGGAGCCACATCTTTGCTTATTTGGTTTGTTTTTTAACTTTATTTCTTTTTGCAAATGTGTTTGGTGCTTGTTTGGTGATTTTGCTTTTGTACTAGAACACATTGGTGATTTAATACTTTTCACTGGGCAAAAGTAAGTTTTGCAATTCCTCAGGCTTGAGGGTTTTCAGGAGCTCTTCATCAGGAATAACTAAGTTACTGATGCAAGTTACAGTATTTAAATATCCATTTGTGTCTAGAAAGGGGAAGTACAATTTTTCTTTTTTTCATTGGCTAAAAAAGGCACTTGAAAAATTGCATTCATCAAGTGAAGATTACACAGAGAAGCATCACTAGTAATGTTTCTAGGGAGTAACAACAGACAGACACAACAACAACAGACCCTGGAAACTACTGCCCCATTAGCCTGATAACCCTGGTCTGCAAGGCCATGGAACGTATCATCATGGAACTCATAAACAAAGACATTGGAGATCTCCAAACTCTGGACCCCACACAGTTCGGGTTTGTAAAAGGCAGATCATGTCTCCTAAACCTGATAGACTTCTTTGAAGCAGTCACCAAAGCCATAGATATGGGTAAGTTAGTTCACACAGCCTATCTAGATCTCTCCAAGGCGTTCAACACCACCCCCCACTCTGGAATTATAGATAAACTCACTAAACTAGGTATAAATCCCTATGTCACAAGATGGGTTGCCAACTGGCTTACTGACAGAACCCACACTGTGAAAGTAGCAGACTCCAAATCAGACTTCAGACCAGTGACAAGTGGAGTACCACAGGGTTCAGTCCTGGGTCCTCTCCTGTTTGGTATCTACTTCTCTGATATACAGGCTAACACAGAAGGTCTTTGGCTAACTAAATTCACAGATGAATGCAAACTAGGAGCTATAATCAAAACTCCTAATGATGTGGACAGCCTACAAAAGGACTTCACTGAGACAGATGCCTGGTGTCAAAGCCATGGTCTCAAGCTCAATGCCAAAAAGTGCATTGTCATCCTCTTTGGTAAAAACTCTGTATCCATGAATTACCACATAGGTGGTAGTCTACTTAACACTGAAAGTGTGATAAGAGACCTTGGGACACAGGTGGACAGTAGTCTCTCCTTTAATAATCACATTGCCACAGTGGTCAGGAAATCCTTCTACGTGGCACACCTCATCACAAATGGTTTCTCATCCAGAAAAAAAGATGTAATTGTTCCCCCCCCTACTCATAACTCATTAGACCCATTATAGAGTACAACACCCCTTTTGGTATGTACCTCACAAGACATCTACAACAACTGGAAAGGCCGCAAAAATACCTCACAAAGAGGATTACTGGCCTCAAACAGATGCCTTACGCAGACCGACTCAAAAAAACCCAGCTTTACTCCGTTGCATATCGCCTACTCAGAGGCGATCTCTGCCTAACATACAAAGCTATGTCAAACCCAGAGCTGTTGGACATGCTCCACTTAAAGAAATCCCTATCCCTCCAAGCTACACGCTCTAGGGACCTAAACCTTGTCACTACAATAAACAGAATATGCTGGAGGGATAGATTCCTTTCCCAGAGACTTCTCATACTCTGGAACAAACTACCTATCTGTCAAACAAAGCTCCTCATTAGCACTCTTCAAGAAAAATCTTGATGATTGGATGGGTAATAGGAAATTCACCCCGGGGATCACTTCTGTGGTTCTGCTTGACAGGGGCACAGGAAAATAATTTTCTTGGGTGGCGAAAGTCAGGGTACCTTTTTAGCTAGGCTTGTATAGGTCCTAGGGCCAATAGCCTAGTACCTACCTATGAACCTATGAATAATTATTTTTGGGATAGCAATCTACAGGGGGTTGGGGCCAGTAGGAGGTAACTTTCAAACCTGGTTTAGTGTTATAACTGGGTTACAGATGAACTTAAGATTGGAGTACAAGTAGACATTGTCTGCCTGGGCATCAGCGAGGTCTTTGATTCAGTCCAACAAAGAAGGCTAACAAGACAATGGAAAGGACTGAGGTTAAGGCTGGGGATCTAGACTGCTGTAAGGTTGAATAATGGGGCACGCAGGGTTGTGGGAAACTGGGTGATGTCAAAAATTACATAAGCAATTAGAGGACTACTTTGAGTCTTTCTTATGTACAGCACTCTTTAGAGCATTTATTGTAGGCCTGTCTTAGGGAAAAGAGATCAGGTTCATCCTGTTTGCTGATGACACAAAGATAGGTGCAGCAGTGGAAGATGGAGGTAAAGGCCTACGGAAGGATTTTTTAAGGCTGATTATGTGGACATAAATGAGGTAGCTGAGGTTCAGTGCAAACTAACACAAAGCCTGCACTTTGCTACAAGAACTCTGGCATGAAGTATCAATGTAGGAACTGTAACCCATGGTAATAGAGCAGGAACAACTTCAGGGGCTGTTGATGTTACATGGACTGGACCATTAGGAGCACAGTAGGAGGGTAGTTGCAGACACAAACTGACTCTAGTCTTTACTAAGGGGACAAAACTCCAAAAGCAAAGAGGTACCACTTCCCACTCTCCAAGGCTCTGGTCAGACCACTCATTGTGTATTGATTACAGTTCTGTAGGAGCCCACTATGAGACGCTGAGACATATCCAACTGAAAGCGAACTAGATCAGTCAGGCTCCTTGAATGACATTCCCACTGATACTGCTAATTACATTAACAAATATGTGTTTTTTTAGGGATGGCAAGACCCTGCAACTCTCCCCTCCCACATAGGAGGCATTGACTTCCACTTATATCTTAGTTATATACCCAGCTGGGTGAGAATTGTATATTTGCAAGTGTAATAAGCAATGATAACAGCTGGATTAATAAGACTAATGGTGATGAAAATCATTCCTTTGTAACACTTGATAGAGCAGAAATTACAGAATTACAACTTGAAGATTCTTCAGATCTGGTTAGAAATTATATTCTTGTAATTGGAGATTCAGTTATTAGAGAAACTGATACTTACATTTACAGAGAAGATAATGAACATCAAATAATGCTATGCTTGCCAGGAGCAGAAATAGAAGATGTGAGCTAGGTCTTAGAATAATAAATCCAGAGAAAATCTACCACAGAGTTCTGTGGCATGGAAAGAAAATGAACATGACTAGAGAGAATAGGAGCTAGAGTTGTTCTTACCTGATAAGAGAAGAAGGGACATGATATTGGAGTACATATGTCAGACAGATGTAAAGGGGTCATACTGAGAGGCTAGTAGTGGGGGGTGGAAGGTGTACAGTGAGATGCTAACCACTCCCTGCATCTCTGCCTGCACTTTTTTCACAAAGAGTGTTTTGGAGTAGATTACTAGAATATGCAGTGGAGAGAGAATCCACAGAGGTTTTTCTGGAGGACATGGATGCAGCATGATACCTCTGAGATCATCCATGTGCAACTAACATTGGGCAAATCTGCAATGCAAATTGTGGCCTGCTACAGATCACCCTCCATAACCCAGGACCACCAGTCCACCTTTCTGGAGACACTCGAAAACATGAAGGTCCTACCAATCACCCTGATATTGGGCGATTTCAATTACCCTACCATTCACTTGGAAAACGAATCGAGTACAAATTCCCAGGCCCAGCGCTTCCTGGAATTCATCAACTCAAATGCCCTGGATCAGCTGGTAAACTCCCATACCAGAGGTGAAAACATATTGGACCTGGTCATCACCAACATGGGCGACAGGTGTTCCACACCGGAGGTCAACCAGTCACTGGTTAGATCAGACCATAAACTAATCACTCTGGATGTCTGCACCCCACCACCACCCCCAACTAAGGAAACCACAGTAAAAAAACATTTCTAAAGCAAACCACCTTACTTAAGATAGAGGTGGTAAGTTTCATAGCCCCCACACTAAAGGATAACGTTGCCCAAGATGCAGAAACCTTTACAAATGCACTTTATGAGCACCTACAAGGATGCAGGGATCATGCCATCCCTAGCAAAACCAAGACTCACTCCTCTAAGAGAAGGAAACCAGTTTGGTGGACCCCTGCAATAAGCAGGCTATACAATAGCTGGAGGAAACTAGTTCAGAAAAAAAGCAAATCCCAAGAAGGAAAGACATCCCTGATCAGTATCAGTAAGAAACTAAGGTCCCTCATGAAATCATCCAAGGGTAACTTCGAAAGAAAAATAGCCAAGGATTCAAAAGATAACCACAAAGCCTTCTTTAGCTATGTTAAGAATCTAAGTGGCAACTCGCAGATATGCACTGAACTAGTGCAAAATAGCACAAAATATACTGAACCTACTGATATTGCCAACATCCTGGCAGATAGATTCAGTACATACTTCATCTCCCTCTCATCTCCAAAAGGGCCAGCAACAATACCGGAAAAGTGTAGTGTCCCAAAAATCACAGACGCACAGGTGAAAACAGTCCTTTCAAAAGCGAAAAACACAGCATCAGTGGGACACCATGCTGCGTCTTGCACGAACTACAGAACGAACTAACCCCCACCTAAACACACTGTTCAGCCTCAGCCTCTCCACAGGCTACTTGCTCATAGAATGGCGCACAGCAACGGTTATTCCTCTCCACAAAGGAGGGGCTACAACTGACCCTGGTAACTATCGCCCCATAAGCCTGACTAGTCTGGTCTGCAAGGCTATGGAGTGCATCATCATGGAACTCATTAACAAAGACATTAGGAACCTCCAAACACTTGACCCAACCCAGTTCGGCTTTGTTAAGGGCAGATCATGCCTACTAAACCTGGTTGACTTCTTCGAGACAGTCACCAAGGCCATAGACGAGGGAAAGGTGGTTCACACAGCCTACCTTGACCTCGCCAAGGCTTTCGACACCATTCCCCACTCGGGTATTACAGAAAAACCCACCAGCCTGAACATAAATCTCTATGTCACGAGATGGGTTGCCAACTGGCTTACAGACAGAACTCACATGGTAAGAATAGCAGGCTCCAGGTCCTACTCTAAACCAGTCGCAAGTGGTGTCCCACAAGACTCGGTACTGGGACTCCTACTGTTCAGCATATACTTCTCAGAAATACAGGCAAACACAGGAGGAACATGGCTAACTAAGGTCGCTGATGACTGCAAACTGGGAGCCATAATTGACTCTCCGGCTGGCACGGACATCCTCCAAAAGGGCCTTACTAAGATGGAGACCTGGTGTCAAAGTCATGGCCTCAAGCTAAATGCCAAAAAATGCATAGTCATCCCATTTGGGAAAAACAAAACACCCATAAATTACCACATAGGTGGCAGCCGCCTTAATACAGAAGAGGTAATAAGAGATCTGGGGACCCAGGTAGATAGTAGTCTCTCCTTTGACAATCATATTGCCAAAGTAGTTAGGAAATCCTTCTATGTGGCCCATCTAATTACTAAAGTGTTCATATCTAGAAATAAAGAGGTTATAGGGCCCCTCTACCCATCATAGAGTACAGTGCCCCATTTGGGATGTACCTCACAAGACTCTTCCAACAGCTAGAAAGACCACAAAAGTACCTCGCCAAGAGGATTAATGACCTCAAACATATGTCCTATGCAGCCCAATGGAAAAAACTCTGGCTGTACTCAGTGGCATGTTGCTTACTCAGAGGTGATCTCTGCCTGACTTACAAAGCCATTTCCAACCCAGAATTGATGGACATGCTCCACCTAAAGAAATCCAAGTAACTACGAGCCATGCGCTCTAGTGAGCTAAACCTCACCACAACAATAAATAGAACATGCTGGAGGGATAGATTCCTGTCACAGAGTCTCACCATGCTTTGGAACAAAATTCCAAATTACATCAGGCAGAGCCCCTCACTAACACTCTTCAAGAGAAACCTTGATGAGTGGATGGGTAACAGAAAATACACCCCTGGGATCACTTCATTGGCTCTGCTTGACAGAGGATCAGTTAATTAAACAGTGGGGCAGCGAAAGCCAACACGCTCTGGCTAGGCTTATAAATGCCCTCGGGCAGATACCCTAGTACCTACCTATGAACCTAAGAGACAAGACAAAAAGTAAGGGGGAAGGTGGATATGAAGATGGAGTACAAAATTAAATTCCCCTAAAGGGCATGATACTTGACTGGTTTATCATTTTCTTCTGCCATCATGGTAAGCTAATCTAACTTGTGGACCTACTTATACAAATGCAAAGCAACATATATGTGATTAATAGGGATCCCATCAATCTAGCTTAGAAAGCCCATTAACTTCCTTTTGCATTTTGTATGAACTGGGACTTAATGGTGTGTTTCCTTTGTGACCGGCCCTGAAGGGGCGTAGGCTGGTGAACTGATTTTGATTGGTTGATCCATATTTTAAAGAACTGTGATTTTAGATGGTGAATCTGAAGAAGGGCTTCTCAAGCCTGAAAGCATTAATTCCTTTTACTTTGTTTTATAATGAAGTTTTAATAGTTGATGTCTTTCAGCTGATAGCTATGACCAGAGCAGCCAGGCCTTCTTGGGGACCTGGGGAGTATCAAACAAGTATAAACACTCTCAAACCTCTAAAGAAAAACACTGATTTCCAGCCACAGTGTAAAGTAATGAAAAATGTTTAATAATAAGTAAAATGATTACAAGAATGTAAATCAATAGCTTTCAATAAACACCAGAATTCAATCACCAGAAATGTAAAATTAAATTGTAGGACAGGAGTCCATCATTCTAGAAAAACTCTATCTGAATAACTAAACTTTCCTAATCTAACTAGAGAATACTGTCCCTAATCTAATCTAAAACTTAACAGCAAGGCAAAGGCAGGCTTACAGTTCAGTTTCTGGTGAGTTCGCTTTTCTTCAGGTATCACTGCACAGCACTGTAACTGACTGCTGCTCTTCACAGACTGCCCTTGACAAACTGCTCAGCACTTGACAATGACAAACTGCTCAGTACTTGACTAACTGCATAGCTACTCAGTCTCAACTATCTTATTTTAAAAATAAGTCAGCTGTTTGAAAAAGTTATTTTTCCTGTCAATCAGCTGTTCAAATAATCACCTAGCAACCAGAAACATTCTAATGACATCACCTACTGTTCAGCTGATTCTCCATAGTTTGTAGATTGGAATCTCCCTTTCAAGCATGCACTATTAGAAAAGTATCAAAGCACTGACAGATTCTTTAAACATTTTGTAAAAACAGGGAGATGCTCAACATTTTAAAAACTTATTTACACTTTCACAATTAGACATGCTGGCATACAATACAAGTCAATCTGAAAATGTACACAAATCTCCTGCCAGACATGCTAACACAGATTTCATTTTCTTCACACCCCAGCTTATTATTAAGCCCATTCAAACTGTTTGAAATGCAAATAGAAAGATGCCTCTTTCTGCTATAAAATACATCACTGATTTTACTTTTTTTTTTTTATATTTTAAATCAATGTTCCAAAATGCAAAGGTTTTAACCTATGTTCATGGCAGTGATTCTGCTAGATATGTGTAGCTAATGAAAGATCAGCCTGAAATGTACCATGAGAAATGTGTGTGTGTGTGTGTGTGTGTGTGTGTGTGTGTGTGTGTGTGTGTGTGTGAGAGAGCAAGCGAGAGACAACTGATTAAAATATATGGAGAGAAATGACCCAAAATGTAATCTGAATACTGTGGGAATGGATGATAGTCACATTAGAGTGCACTCTGGATCATGGGAAATTGTATGCTATACCTTTTATCTAGAGTATACCCTAAATAATTTTGGGGTTTGCCCCTTCATACTCTCATTTCATTATTCACAGTCTGAGACAATTATATTCATAATCTATTGCACAACTGGTGAAAGTGATAATACCAAAAAAGAACTTCACCAGTAAGTTTACCATTTTGCTACTTATCCTCTTTGTAACAAATCAGATTGTTTGATGCTTGTGTTTAAGTTTGATATACTGAAGATGAAACATCACTCTTTCTTATCAAGCTCTTTGATCAACTATTGTCTAAACACATGTAGTAAGAATCTCTTTAGGCCTCTGTTAAAAACAGTGATGCATAGGAATGTTTTCCAGTGTTTGCAACTCAGAATAATCCACTATGCAACATACCTTTCCTCCAGACATCTATTACCATAGTCAGCAAACTGCATTCACAACAAGTAGCCTCTTTATAAGATTCTGGCTATGCAGAGTATCTAAACCAAACGATGTGCGCGTGGGTGCTGCATGGCCGGAAGATACCATACAAAAACACAGTTGGCCAGCAGAAATCAAGGCCACTAACAAAAACATTAGTGGATGAAAAGACTTTATTAAACCGACCGGTTTCGGCAATAAACTGCCTTCTTCAGTGTTGAATAAACGGACATAATAACAATATTGTAACATGCTAATTTATATATACCCTCAACCAAAGAAACCACTGGTATACTCCTGCCAGTCATGAATAAAACATGAACCGGCAATTAGTTAAAAATAGTAAACCTTGAATATGAGACCAAGGCAAAAACATAGTAAAAAGAAACCATAATAATATATATATCTCTGGATATCACTATAATGACCTAATAATGCACCACATAATAGTGGCTAAAAATATATTGTTATATGCAACTACACCATAGAAATGAATAGATTCATTCTATATAGAACCCCTATATTTTTAACTAATTGCCGGTTCATGTTTTATTCATGACTGGCAGGAGTATACCAATGGTTTCATTGGTTGAGGGTATATATAAATTAGCATGTTACAATATTGTTATTATGTCCGTTTATTCAACACTGAAGAAGGCAGTTTATTGCCGAAACAGGTCTGTTTAATAAAGTCTTTTCATCCACTAATGTTTTTGTGTTAGTGGCCTTGATTTCTGCTGGCCAACTGTGTTTTTGTATGCAGAGTATCTGTCATTATTTGAATAAAACCTTTATGCTGCTCTTACAGTATATCAGTTTTCTAAAAGACCCATTTTAACTTTCTGTATGTTGTTGATTCTTGTTTATGAAATTTCTTTTTATATCAATTCTTAATATATCCCATTTGTTTGTATTGGATGAGAAATGTAGGGAAATGCTCGCAGTAATACTTTAGATGTTTCTATCTTTGCTCTAACAGCAGACCTTTCATCTAGTAAATCTAATGCTAAACATTATTGTGGTTTTCCTGTCCTATTATACCAATGTCTTTTTTTCCTATGGTATCTCATACGTACCTTATAAGAAGTAATGTCTGTCTAGACAAATGTCATCAAACACACTCGTGATTCATATTAGGGGGTAATCAAGATTAAAGAAGTACCTCTTAATAAGTTTTGATTTTTATAGTTACAGTGTTATTAGAACTATTGCGGTTTAACCTGCACACATAATTCACATACATCCAAGGCAAACCTTACAGGGACTTTGTCAGCCTTACAAATTGTAAGTGGGGCCCTTACATGTACTCTAAATGGCACTGCCTGACAAACATAATTCTAAGTGGGGCCCTTAAAAGCAGTGTAAGCGGCAGTGCCAGACAAACATAATTCTAACTGGGGCCCTTAAAAGCAGTGTAAGTGGCAGTGCTAGACAAACATAATTCTAAGTGGGGCCCTTAAAAGCAGTGTAAGCGGCAGTGCCAGACAAACACAATTCTAAGTGGGAGCTTTACAAGTACTCTAATTGGCACTGACTTACAAACATAAGGCCACATAGTGGAAAAAAGGGAAAAGTCCACTGTCACCAAAAGTGGTTTCAGTATAATTGTCTCACTTGAATCCAATTTTTTTGATGATTCAACTGATCGACAGGTTCCCAATCTTTGAGGTATTGTACAACTTAGGGCATTCAGATAACTGCCAAGCAGTTCCTAAAAAGACAAAGTATATTGATTTCATTTTTCTTTTTTTTTTTTTATTAGCCCCCAATGAATTCAGATTTTCTGCATCTCCAATTGCTCCATTCTGCCCAGGGCAATCACAGTTTGAAGAATACCTTAGAAGTGTGCCTTTGCTGAGTCTAATGTCTCTAAATATTAAGATTCATCAAACATCAAGATCCAGATATTGCCATATGTATGTATATGCCAATGTATTGTGGCTAGCTTTTTATTGTGTTATGATCTGTAAGAATCCTCAAGCATACTGAGTAATGTCACATAAGTGGGTGCACAATAACAGTGAGGGAGCCACCTTACCTATGTTGTGATATGCCCCCTCTTTACATGCCCCTCTTTTGCCCTCCCACTTAACAACCAAGTAGCTGCTTTTGCCACATCTATTATCTGACTATCTCAGTCTATGACCTGTACAAACACCCAGCTAACTGTATCCTCCTGAGTATACTTTCATTGACAGCTCTTTTATTACATCGTGTATGTATTGCATATAATTAACTAATATCCTAAGCATTCTTTTTTCAGCCTTGTTCCTGGATCATGGTTGAAAAGAACCCTTAAGGCAACTTCCCTTTCTGTTTAACAGCTCTAAAAATAGAACAAAATGAAATCTACAAGCAGACAAGCAAACACACAACTAAAACCTGCTGGTGATTTATGTATTTTGGACTTTGAAACATATCCTATGCTTTTTTTCTCTTCCATTATGCATGGGACACTATTGCAGCACATTTATGCAGTGTCCATGTTCTAGTACCGTAACTGACTGCACTATCTCAGCTATCTCCATGTTACAATGTTAGTGTGATATATGAAAAATGTCTCCACCCCAGCAATGTCTGCTAAATTTTGAAGCTATGTTCAGTCTGTCAAGTGATTACCTTGTCCATTATGAAAGCATCATCATCCTTTTTGTTAATCTTTCTAATTAATATTGTGCTCTTGCATTTAGCAGCCATGCGCGTACGTCTCTGACCCCAGTTAGCAGTTACCTTTAGTGTTTTTTGCTGAGACATGTATATCTTCCAGGCCAAGAATAGATAGTGGGGTACATTGTCCGTACCAGATGGTTCTTGAAGTGCTGAATTAGAGTTAAGTAGGAAAGCGTAGAAAGGCAGACAGTATGACCTAACACTCCGAACCACTGTACTCAGCCTTTCTTTCAGTTTCTAGCAGGTGCTGAGCAACAATGTAATAAGTATACTGACACGTATATGAGTCATGTGCCCTTCTATGTATAGTAGGTTAAGGCTATAAGCTGTAGTTTCTATGGCATAGGGTTTGACTCCCTCAGCTGCCAGTTGCCTACTGTGTAACCCTAAATAAGTCACTTAGCCAGGCATTGCTCCTGGGTTGCATCTGAAAAAGGAATGTGTGTGTAGTGGACCTAGCTAGTTAACAAATGTTGTTATACCCCTTCAGAGGAGAAACCGTGTGTGTGTGTGTGTGTGTGTGTGTGTGTGTGTGTGTGTGTGTGTGTGTGTGTGTGTGTGTGTGTGTGTGTGTAATTCCTCTAGCATCCTGAAGAGGGTGCACATGCTCACTTTAATAATCCATTGACCTGATGTCATCTGAACCTGTTTCACAGACAATGTGCCTTTTTCCAGTAGTCTGGTAGTGTAAGGTTTTGCTGAGAAAATATTGAAATACAGGTGGAGAAAAAAGATTATAAACTTACATTTTTGTTTATCAGCTCTTCAACTACGTTCTGTAAGGAAGCCTGAATAAGTTTATCCATGCTGAAAAAAAAAGAGGCAGCCATTAAATTTTTGCTTGATACCAAAATACCCTCAGAAAAGTGTCTTGTTTTAAATAACTTACTTTCTCTACTAACTCCCTGTTTTAGTGCTGTTGCAGTTTCATAGATGATGTTTGTTGGTGTCCTTTTCATACACCATTCCTGTCTGCATGCAGAATTTATTTTCTAGTCTTCCTTTTTTGTCTTTATAATTGATCCACGAATACTGTGTTTTGCAGAGTGTCATTTTATCCTTTCAGGTTTTGTTTTCCCTGTCTCCAACATGGTCATTTATATCTTCACCCATTAGCTCAACTTACTCAGCCCCATCCTGTCATTTCAGTTCCTTTTGTCACTTACCTCCTCCAGAGAATTGTTATCCTACTGGCTTTCTGTGCTAGATTGCTGGACACAGTATTTGTGGCTGAGGGTTGTTTGGAGGGGTGTGGGGTGGGAACGTTAATATCTATCCACTTACCCATTCACCTCAATGTATTGTGGGGGCTTCATTGTATGCCCAGTACAGCAAGCACATATAAATCAAATATGACAATGACACCATTGTGTTAACCTGTTATCGTATGGCTCCTCAGGGGTTCACCAAAGGGCAGTACCACTCTGGCCAGTACTTTTACACCTCCACCAAAATGGAAAAGCTGCCCATTGGCCAAAGTACTGCACTGCACCAAGCTGGTCCATTGGCAGCAGAGTCGAGCACCTTATACCTTTGATTAACCTTATTGTCTGTAGGGAATGAGCTCACTGAAGCAGGAGTGTTATTAACAAGTTCTAGAACCGTCGTAATGTCATCTGTTCTGTCTAATGAAAAGTAATGCACTGCACCAAGCTGGTCCATTGGCAGCAGAGTCGAGCACCTTATACCTTTGATTAACCTTATTGTCTGTAGGGAATGAGCTCACTGAAGCAGGAGTGTTATTAACAAGTTCTAGAACCGTTGTAATGTCATCTGTTCTGTCTAATGAAAAGTACTGCACTGCACCAAGCTGGTCCATTGGCAGCAGAGTCGAGCACCTTATACCTTTGATTAACCTTATTGTCTGTAGGGAATGAGCTCACTGAAGCAGGAGTATTATTAATAAGTTCTAGAACCGTCGTAATGTCATCTGTTCTGTCTAATGAAAAGTAATGCACTGTGTCACAGAAAAGAGATGCCAATGTGTAGCAACGTAAATTGTAATGCATGCTTCCAATGTTTGCATCTGACAGTCATACACGGGTTAAATTTAACATACTATTTTTCCAGTAAGGGACCTGTACGAATAATCTGTTCCTGTTTTCTTTAGTAGGGCTGTGAAGAAGGAACATCAGTATAAAAGTCCAAGGGTGGCAACAAGTTTTTTTTTTTAATACCTTTATTGAATTATCACTTGTGACACAGTCAAACTTATGTTTATATAAAAGTAAACACACCATATTAACAGTTTCACATTTACAAACATTATACATCACATATATTGCTATATATCCTATAATCTAAGCAATATTACATAAATTATTCAATTCCTGCCTTCTCCTCAACCTCATTCTTCCTGCAAAACATTTTTTCTGCATGTATTGTTCCCACAATTTCCATTGTTTTCTGTGTAATTTGCTCCTCACCTTTTCTAAAGATCTCACTTCTTGTTCATGTATCTCGATAACAATATTCACTACTTCAAGTATAGTTGGTTTAGATTTTGATTTCCATTATATAGTAATTGCTTTTTTGGCAGCCACCAGAATTAAACTGAAGAAGCTCTTACTGTGTCTAGGCAATTCAAATCTGCAACCCAACTCAAAAGAATCATTTCCATAGTTACACTTATTTACTCGCTCAGTATTCCTGACAGAAAACTCTGTAGGGAATTTCTAAAGTCTGCAAACTCAGTAGGGGATATAAAATATTGCATGATAAGTATAGGAATTAATCAGATGAGGTCAGAAAAGATTGGGAAGAGAGATTAAATATGCAGAAAAGGGAGGCAACTAGTTTGTCAGAAACTCAGGCTTTTGGCTTCATGAGGGATAATGGATCTTTTGCAGGAAAACAGCCTGTAACAGCAGAGTTGTCGACTTGTGTCACTGGTGTGGAACAAGAAGCCTAAGAAACAGGCTTAATGCTTCATTATAAAACATTTGAACTATGGAAAATTCAGCCTCCACAAATAAATACATAAATAAAATAAATAATAATAATAATAATAATAATAATAAAACATCATAATAGTGAGAATTCTATATAAACAGTGAATCAAGAAATAAAGAAAAAAGCTTCTATCAGAAAGTGAAACAAGGAAAGGGACAGTACAAAGGCTGACGGCCGTACAAGAAAGTCAACAATTCTGGCTTGAAATGCTGAGTAAGAGCCCTTCCCCAGACTTATAGCTTTTTAGGGGTACACCACACGGTTTTATTAGAAGATATACAAACACAATACACTGAGAATGACTCGGTTGTCAACATTTCAGTCTTCAGTATTTAAGAAGAATGGGCAGCTGACGACTTACATGGCCTTTGTTGTGTGCACCAGAGGCAAAGACAAGAGTACTTGGATATGGTAGTAATGAAGCATGATTAATAATCAGAATCTCATCACTTGTGTATCATACCAGTGGCACAGATGTACACACCAACAGTGCATTATACAGCACTACATTTGCAGGAAATAGTGGAGGAAGTATGGGTGAGACTGTGGGAACACAGGCAGCTGGGCAGACAAATGTGAGATGGTGGGGAAACTGATGCTGTCTGATTACTTTATTACCCACCAGCCATGTACTATGGTGTATGGGATGGCTGGAGCATCTTCTGCTAGAGGTATGATCATTCTGTGACTTGAATGGCACCATATGAGGGAGATGGACAGAAATTCACTGTACGTCTTTTTTTACACATGATTATAGGATAGTGATGTCAGCCTTTCATATTGCCTGGGAACGCTTAATATGGATGGTGTGCGTGGTGTGAGCTTTGCATATTGCCCCTCACCTTGTCCTCATGTCCTGATACATTGCTGATATATAGAAGGTTATACCATCCAGTAATGTTAAAGCAAAGTATTGTACTAAAGTGTGATACTACTTTCTTATATGCTATGTTTGTGCAGTGGACAAATATCCACATGACAAAAAAGCAAGTAATGCCATTTTACTAACTGATTAGAGAACTTGGAATTTCAAGAGTGTATCTGCATTAACAGAACTTAACATCCCAGACAGAACAGCAAGGCTTCAGTATGGAATGCAGGATCTTAGTGTTGTTGGTGTCTCCGTCTGAGAATGACTGATGCATTACACCCTGTGACAGCCCATAAAAGCATAAATTACATTACAGAAAATGAATACGTACCCACAGACAGTCAATATCTCCGCTCTTGTTACATACATGAGTAAATGACTTATGTGATATTCTGAGGTATGGAAATGTTTCTAATGAGTCAAATAATCCTCGTGAGCCTGAGCTCCAATAACTGACACTTTGTGAATGACTGAATAGGAGTGTGAATATGGTCAGGATATCTGTGAGCTGAATAATAACATTTATACAAAAAGTAATAAGCAGAAAACGAAAATTACCTTTCCCCAACTATTGTTGAGCTTATGGTGGTTTGACAACTATTGCTTTGCATCTTAGGACGTCCTGCAGAATCTCGGGTCAGACCAACAGATGAGGAGATTGAAAGCCTTGATACAAAGATGTCAGCTGATCCATGTGGGTTTCTGTAGTGTACAAGATAAAAGCTAAGTCAGTACCAGAGGAAAATGGTGCCCTTCTGCTCAGGTGACAAGCGCTAAGGCTAATCTGGCAGTACTTAGCTGTGCTTGGCACAAACTGCCATGTTCTAGTTCCAGGTTCACCACAGAGTAATGCAATTTCTACATGCAACTGAGAAACAAAGCTGATGTACTCAACTCCTAAAGCATCTGAAGGAAAAAGGACTTACGAATGGGACTTTCACTCTCTGAATTGTTCTTATGTAGGTGCACTCCCTAGAAACTAATTATTGCATCTAACTGTGAGTGTTTTTACTTCTTTTTGTTATATTGGCATACTGTGTATGCTCATAAGGACTTTTCCCTCTTTCCGTTCCCTGCCATTAAAACAAGCTGCCACTAAGTGGCAGCAGAATGCCACCAAACAGCTGAATCTCAGCCCTAATAAGTTGCTGGTCCTGTAAGCAGGACAGTGCTCTGCAGATACTTACCTTCACAAATGTTTCTGTCTACAGTAAAGACACCCAAGTCCCCTCTCAGCATTTATTCTCAATACACAGTGAATAAATGATGCAAACACAGTAAATGGGCACAATACATGTGAATAAGACACAACGCTGCTTACCTTCAGCAGTCAGACTCCTGAGACTTTTTTTTGGCTCATACCTGCTAGGTAGGGTTCTGCCCACTCCACTCCCCTACCCTACCCTCATTCCCATTCAACCCCTGCTCATTTCCTTTATACCTAACTGTACCACACCCACACCCAGCCCTCATCCCTCAGCCAACCATGTAAACAACTAGTACCACCCCCTTCCCTACCTCTGCTCTCATATTACACACTATACATATAGTACCTCCCATCACACAAAGTAGCTACAGTCCAACCTACCAGTATATTATCAGAATCTCTACATATTCCACAGGATTATTTCTATACACTCCTACCACTTCTAATGTTCCAAACATGTATTCCCAGCAAATAATTCTAGCACTAGCACTTCACCCCCCTCTCACCCCCTAAAGGGCCCATCTCAATACCAAAAGATTGCCAAATTCCAATAATCACGGCCACACAGGTAGCAACCGCACTCTCCAAAGCTAAGAATACAGCATCCATGGGACCAGATGACATCCCAGGCTGTGTACTACATGGACTACAAAATGAACTGGCATCTCACCTAAGTGTGTTGTTTAATCATAGCCACACCTAAGGCTTTGTGCTCACTGAGTGGCACACAGCTACAGTTATCCCACTCCACAAGGGAGCATTCAGCTTGGATCCTGGGAACTACCGTCCCATCAGTCTGACAAGCCTGATCTGCAAGGGCATGGAACATATTATCATGGAACTTATAAACAAAGACACTGGCAACCTTCAAACACTGGACCCCACCCAGTTTGGGTTTGTGAAGGGCCGATCTTGTCTCCTGAATCTGATTGACTTCTTCGAATCAGTCTCCAGAGCTGTGGACGAGGGTAAGGTGGTCCACACAGCCTATCTGGACCTCACCAAGGCCTTCGACACTATCCCCCGCTCTGGAATCATAGATAAACTTACTAAGCTGGGAATAAATCCCTATGTCACTCGATGGGTTGCTAACTGGCTTACTGACAGAATCCAGACTGTAAAAGTAGCCGACTCCAAATCCAGCTCCAGACAAGTGACAAGTGGAGTACCTCAGGGTTCAGTCCTGGGACCACTCTTGTTTGGCATCTACTTCTCTGAAGTACAGGCCAATACTAACGAAGTTTGCAGATGACTGCAAACTGGGAGCCATTATTGAATCCCCAAATTATGTGGATATTCTACAAAAGGGCCTTACAGAAACAGATGCCTGGTGCCAGAGCCATGGGCTCAAGCTTAATGCCAAGAAATGTATAGTTATCCCCTTTGGAAAAAAAACATGTACCCATGAATTACCAAATAGGTGGCAGGACACTAAACATCGAAAGTGTGAGAGTGTTGCCCCCCTGACATCTCAGATGCTCAGGTGGGAGCCGCCCTCTCCAAAGCAAAAAACACAGCATCAATGGGTCCAGACGGTGTCCCAGGCTGCGTCCTACATGAACTTCAAGAAGAGCTAAACCCAAACATAAAACTACTGTTCAATCTCAGCCTTACTACAGGATATGTACCCAAAGAGTGGCGTACAGCAACACTGGTCCCTCTCCACAAAGGTGGTGCCTCAACGGACCCTGGAAACTATTGCCCCATAAGCCTGACTAGCTTGGTCTGCAAAGCTATGGAAAGGATCATCATGGACCTCATAAATAAAGATATTGGGGACCTACAGACACTATATCCTACCCAGTTCGGCTTTGTTAAGGGCAGATCCTGCCTCTTAAACCTGGTTGACTTCTTTGAAACAGTCACCAAGGCCATTGACGAAGGGAAGGTGGTCCACACAGCCTATCTGGACCTCGCAAAAGCCTTCGATACAATACCTCACTCGGGCATTATAGATAAGCTCACCAGCTTAAATATAAACCCCTATGTCACTAGATGGGTTGCAAACTGGCTCAAGGACAGAACCCACATGGTTAGAATTGCTGGAGCCATGTCAGACTCCAAACCAGTTACAAGTGGCGTCCCACAAGGCTCAGTCCTGGGACCTCTCTTGTTTGGTATATATTTCTCGGAGGTACAGGCCAACATGGAAGGACTGTGGCTGACCAAGTTCACAGATGACTGCAAACTGGGCACCATAATCGACTCTCCAGCCGACACAAGCATCTTCCAAAAGGGCCTCATAGAAACAGACAACTGGTGCCAGAGCCATGGCCTCAAGCTAAACGCCAAAAAGTGTATAGTCATCCCTTTGGCAAAAACAAAGTGCCCACAAATTACCACATAGGTGGTAATCCATTAAGTACAGAAGAAGTAATTAGGGACCTGGGGACCCAAGTTGATAGCAATCTCTCATTTGACAACCACGTGGCCAAAGTGGTTAGAAAAACATTTTATATAGCCCATCTAATCATGAAGGGATTCACATCTAGATTAGGGGAGTTCATCGTGCATCTTTACTCATCCCTCATCAGGCCCATAATCGAGTACAATGCCCCTTTTGGGATGTACCTTACCAAACACCTACAGCAACTGGAAAGACCCCAAAAGTACCTCACCAAGAGGATCAAAGGGCTCAAACAGATGCCATATGCTGCCCGGTTAAAAAAAACTCCAGCTCTACTCAGTGGCATACCGCCTGCTCAGAGGTGACCTGTGCCTGACGTATAAGGCCTTGTCCAACCCGGAATTAAGGGACATGCTGCACCTCAAAAAATCCAAATCCCATCGAGCTACACGCTCGAGAGACTTGAACCTCAGCACTGAAATAAATAGGACATGCTGGAGGGACAGATTCATAACCCAGAGGCTCCCTTCACTCTGGAATAAAATCCCAGTCCAGGTTAGGCAGAGTCCCTCATTGACTCTCTTCAAGAGGAATCTTGATGAGTGGATGGGAGATCATAGGTTTACCCCGGGTATCACTTCTGTGTCACTGTTAGACAGAGGCACAGTATACTAACCTCGAAAAAGGGCATAGCAAAATTAATTTAAAATGGGTGGCGAAAGCCAAACATACTCTGGCTAGGCTTATAAATGCCCTAGGGCAGATAGCCTAGTATGAACCTATGAACCTATGAGAGACTTAGGGACACAGGTGGACAGTGGTCTCACTTCTGATAACCACATCGCCAGAACAGTCAAGAAATCCTTCCATGTGGAACACCTCATCACTAAGGACTTTTCATCCAGAAAAAAGGAGGTCATTGTCCCACTGTACTCATCCTTCATTAGACCCATTATAGAGTATAATGCCTCATTTGGTATGTACCTCACAAGACATCTGCAACAGCTGGAAAGGCCACAGAAATACTTCACTAAAAGAATCACAGGCCTAAAGCAGATGCCATATGCTGATCGTCTAAAAAAACTCCAGCTATACTCTGTGGCATATCGTCTACTCAGAGGCGATCTCTGCTTAACATACAAGGCCATGTCAAACCCTGAGCTGTTGGACATGCTCCATCTAAAGAAATCCCAATCCCTCAGAGCCACATGCTCCAGGGATCTAAACCTTGTCATCACAATGAACAAAACATGCTGGAGGGATAGGATCCTGACCCAGAGACTCCCCATACTCTGGAATAGACTGCCCATACATGTCAAGCAGAGCGCCTCATTGGCCCTTTTCAAAAGGATTCTTGATGATTGGATGGGAAATAGGAAATTCATCCCGGGGATCATGTCAGTCGCCCTGCTAGACAGGGGTCCAGAGAAGTAAATATTGTAGGAAGAAATATCCAGGGAATTCTTATGGCTAGGCTTGCATAGGCCCTAGGGCCGATAGCCTAGTACCAACCTATGAACCATCACTGCCCACCTAACCTCACCCTACTTCAACAACATCACAAACCCCAACAAAAGTCGCTCCACGTCAACTTCACCTCCAAAATTTACTAACTATCCCTTACTCATCTCACCCTCACTCTTTAACCATATCACCTATGATGTAAACCCGTACAAACTCCTCCATTATCAAAGCAAATCTAGCTTATCCATACAATGTGACTTAACCTTCTGCAAATACCTACAAACTGTAATAAACATTGCCTCTCACCTGTTATGCAGTGGAACAGTGAATGCAAAAGCTCACCAGACCCAAATCCTCCGGACAGACAGGAAAAGTAAATGCAAGGCTCCTGCTGGTTGTTAAGAAATATATATGTATATTCTTCGTTGCAATAAATCCAATCGAACGTGCTAAATCCAGTAGAACTCTTTTTATTGTCACAAACAATAATAAAATCCAAACAAAGTAGAATTAATATAAATACATTAATGCAACAGATTATTGTAGTTATGTGAATCCATACAACTTAGTAGGACGGTCTAAACTTAATCACAATAGCCATAATTAAGGTATTGGGATTTATTTATGGTTTCCACAAACAACTCAGTTTTTTATTAATTTTTATTAATATTTATTACTCAATAGTATTACACTCTTACAATTTTCAGCAGTTTAACTAGCATTTGATTAATTTTTTAAATTTCAGTACTGCTACTGTTGGGTTTGCTGCAAGGTTACTGCAGCTTTAATTTTTAGCTATCAAGGTACTGAATGTGGTTAATTATTCAATCAAGTTAACCCAATTAATATGTCAATTGTTTTTTGCCAAGCTATTTAAGCTGACAGCATTTCCTATTGGTTTGTACTTGAAAAAGCCCGGTATCACCGGGCGAAAGCGCTTGTCTTCTACTTTGTTTGGACTTTATTATTGTTTGTGACAATAAAAAAGAGTTCTACTGGATTTAGCACATTCGATTGGATTTATTGCAACAAAGAATATACATATATATTTCTTAACAACCAGCAGGAGCCTTGCATTTACTTTTCCTGTGTGTCCGGAGGATTTGGGTCTGGTGAGCTTTTGCATTCACTGTTCCTGGTTCTTACACATTTCTTCGTGATTCGATTGTTATGCAGTGGAGATATCAACCCCAAACCCAGGTCCACTAACTAATCCAGTAAATCACCAGAATCAGTCTAACACCAATACCATCCTACTCAAGAAAACATCGTGTATTCTAATAATAAATCATAACATAAGAAGCATCCCTAACAAAACCACTGAGGTCCATGCAACCATAGCATTATACTTACCTGACATAATCTTCTTCACAGAAACATGGCTCAAACCACATATTAAAAAATGAAGAAATTCTATGAAAAGAGCGTACAACTAAAAAGGAGGTGGAGCTGCTCTCCTATATCAGTACAACATTAATGTTGAACTATTCAACTTAGAAATCTCTGCATTTAATAATGCAGAGATCCTACTTGCTAAGGTAAGATTAAGTACACAAAAACAGCTAAATATCTTAGGAGTATATATCCCT
The DNA here is from genome assembly GCF_019279795.1 of Protopterus annectens. Lineage (NCBI taxonomy): Eukaryota > Metazoa > Chordata > Ceratodontiformes > Protopteridae > Protopterus > Protopterus annectens. The sequence goes on along the minus strand of NC_056746.1, from coordinate 1,281,509,025 downwards.
CCAGAAGATAACAAAACCCTAGAATCTCTAATCCACTGGGAATCTGAAATCCTCCCCATAAAACAGTTATACTAGGCGACTTCAATATTGATTGGACCTCACTTAACTCACCCCAGCCCTCAAATCATATTAACCTTTATGGTTTCTCACAACTTATACAAACCCCTACTAGGACAGACAAAACTTCAAAAAAAGAATCAATACTAGACTGAATTCTCACCAATCACCCATCTTCCACTCATAGCTTCGGTACACTACCGGACACTCTAAGCAACCACCTCCCAACCTTTTTCATCAGGCACTACCCGACACTCTAAGCAACCACCTCCCAACCTTTTTCATCAAGCTCTACCCAACACTCTAAGCAACCACCTCCCAAACTTTTTCATCAGGCACTACCACGACCACCTCCCAACCTTTTTCATCAGGCACTACCCGACACTCTAAGCAACCACTTCCCAACCTTTTTCATCAGGGACCAAATTAAACTCACTAAAACTATCTCCCTTAAAAACATAAGATACACTAAAACCTTCAGGGCTGATGACCTTAATACAGCCCTTAACCACTCTAACTGGTCTCAGCCATTAACACTTCCTTTAGACGAAGCAGTTGTGTACTTCAACACTATCTTCTTAGGCATTCTCAACCAACTTGCCCCCCAAGACAAATGCGCACTAAAACCATCTATGCCCCATGGCTTACCAAGAATACTAGGCAACTTATGAAACAAAGGGACAAAGCATGGGGCACCTGGGGCAAAAACAAAACTATTCCTACTAGGCAAACATTCTTAGAACTGAGAAACACAGTAAAAAAAAATCAGCACCAACAAACATAAATACAATAACAAAATTCAATCTAAGCAAACTACCAACCCACAAAAGTTCTGGGCTGCTATAAACAATATTCTCCAACCAGGTAAATCACAGACTCCTCATCCAAATATAGATACCACCTCCATAAACACAGCAACCCAATGAAATGAATTATTTACCAACTCTATGCCAAATCTATCAACAGACCCACCCTCCTCAACCCCCATTATACTACTTAACCCATCAAATAACCCAAACTCCTTCACCCTTCAACCAATTCCAACCAATACAATCTATAGATACCTAACCAAACTTAAACCCACCACTCTAGCAGCAGACAGACTACCTTTCAAATTCCTACAAATAGCTGCCAAATCCATTTCCCATCCAATCTCAATAATCATAAACAGATCATGCTCTGAACAAAAAGTGCCACTTCTCTGGAAAATCTCCCACATTATACCAATACGGAGCACTTCCACTGACCTAACTAACTATTTCCCTATAGCTATACTTTTCCCACTGGTAAAAATACTTGAAAAATGTATCCATACCCAGATCCTAACACATCTCCTCTCCAACAATCTTCTTGTCAAAACTCAACATGGATTCCAATCCAACCATAGTACTACCACTGCACTCATTCAATTTAGTAACCTAGTAAATATGCAACGCAACAATGGCCAACTAGTTTCTGCAGTATTCCTTGACCTATCAAAGGCATTTGATACAGTCTCCAATATAGAACTTGTAACAGCACTCTCAGAATTAAAACTAATTGCCCCCACTCAATTATGGTTTCAAGACTACCTCTCCCAGTGCCAACAAGCTGTTAGTGGAAAAACTCCCCCCCCCCCTCTTCCTGTGAAACTAGGACTAGCCAAAGGATCAGTCTTAGGATCCCTACTTTTCAGTATATTTACAAATAATCTTCACAAAGTCACCCCTCTAGCAAACCTGGTTCAATATGCTGATGACACCACCTTAATCTGCTCTGCCCCCACCCTCCAACAACTTCAAATCAAGACACAAGAAGCCTTTACATCCATTGAAACCTGGCTATCAAACTCCCAGCTAACAATAAATCCTAAAAAGACCCAACACATGCTCTTCCATCCCTCCAAAGCAACAGTACCCAATCCCCCATTCTCTATTCCTGCATCAGATAATACCCCTGTCTCCCCTGTCACCCAAACCAAATTACTAGGAGTCATCATTGGCAACAACATGAAATTTGACAAATGTATAGCTCAAACAATAAACAAAGTCCACAAAAAAACAAGTACTCTTTACAGATGTAAAAACTTCCTAACCAACAACAGTAAAGTCATCCTAGCTTGTACCCATCTTCTCTCTACCTTACTGTATGCTTCTCCTGTCCTAATTAATCTAAACAGGAGTGACTTAAACAAACTATCAGCATGCTACAACAAAATAGCAAAATGTGCCGCAAACTCCTCCTATTGCACTCACCACCATCAAGCCCTAAAACAACTTTCCTGGCTAGAACTCCCAAACACCTTAGCCCTTAACTCATTCCCTCCAGTACAGCTCTTTTGAGTGTGCACCTTTAACTCCTAGTGGGTGTGGCTTTAGCTTTTAAAAACGTTCTAACAAATACTCCCTGACCGAGGTCAAATATCAATACAATTGTGTTTGCCATCATGTATGCTTCAAGATAAAATATTCTGATGCCTTGTATGTAGCATGGGTTTTGAATTATTAATGCTAATATGAACAAGTAATATTTGACACCTAGAGGGGCAGTAGGAGGTAACTACAGAAACGCCTGGAGGCGGACTAGACTGTAATGAGTTCACCAACTTACTCTAACTCACCAAATACTGTACCATCCCAACAAAACTCCTGCCTTATAAGACTTGATCACCCTCTACTCCAATAACCGAGAACTTAGATCCACTAACAAGGCACTAATCACAATCTCCAAAAGCCATTACAGCTCTGGTGACTCCCTGAATTCTAGCAACATTGCCAAGACTTGGAACTCCCTACCACTAGAACTCAGGGTATAACCTAACAAAAACATCTTCAAACGACAACTCCCTTCCCACCTAAATACCTCTTGGACATGTAACTGCCTCGCACCTGGCTGAGATATTCTAACGCCTTTTCCCTGCCCATTATCCAACCTCCTCTTTAAAACCCCCACAGATGCACTAAATCTTATCTCACTTTAGATTCCTACCCACGGCCATCTACTCCCCTCTGTCATGTCCTAAATTACTAACGCTCAGCTAGATTAAGTTGAATAACTTTCCCTTACATGTCATTGATCCTTATATGAACTTGTCTATACCTGCTCATAGACAAGCTGTTTAGTATTTTTTGTTTTTCTTTCCTTTTCTTTTTATCTTCATTACATGTTCAATATTACCTGTACTAAGCAAACTGTATGATCGTATAATCATATGTTACTACCTGCTATATTTCTTAATTGTACGTCTAAACCATTATGCTTATGTAAACATCTTAGGTATTGTATCTTACAAATTGTTCTGGAGCTTTTCTCCCTGGGCCTCTACTGCAAATGGACAGCTATGTCCAGTCAGATTTCCCCGGTAAACAAATGTAAAATAAATAAATAAAATAAAACTCAGCATGAAAAATTTGAAACTTATATCTAAATGAAGATATGCAGCAGCTAATGTTCACTTTGTTTTCATTCATAGAGATGTGTCATTCCTGTGGCTTAGAGCTGTCATTGTTCTTTGCTGGCCTCACTTCTATTTGGAAGCATTAATCTATGCTGTTGCATTGATGGTTTCAAAATAAGTTGTAAATTATTTTATCTCAAAGTTTTTATAGTTACCATCATGGCATTGACATATACCAGATGAACTTATGTAGCATATACAATATTCAAAACATCCTATGGTACATATAAAAGACATACCGTAAGTATGGTATGACTAGACTACAAAAAAGCATTTGACGGTATTCCACGTTCATGGATAAAAGAGTGCATAAAAATGTATAAGATACACCCGACACTGATCGATTACATTACAGTGACCATGAAACAGTGCCAAACCACTTTGCAGATAAACCATGATAAAGTACAAATTATTATTCCAGGGATAAAAATTCAAAGGGGGTTATTCCAAGGTGACTCATCGTCACCTCTGCTTTTTTGTTTTGCTCTTAACCCATTAAGCTCTCTATTTAACAGATTAGGTCATGCTACAATTTGCCTCCCAGAAAAACAACATAGCATAAAGGCTTTCTCATCCACTTTTTGTGGATGATTTAAAACTGTACAGTTCATCAGATGAGGAACTGAAAGCACAACTGCAAGTGATCAAAACGTTTTCAGACGATATAAGAATGTCGTTTGGTCTTGATAAACGTGCAAAAGCAAACCAAACGAAAGCAGAAGACAAACTGATAAAAACACGTGCAAGGATACAGAGATTCCAACAAATCCAGCCCAAACGACTTGAAACATAATATGAGCACTTTTGTTTTATTTTATAATAAAGCTTCTTCAGATGAAGTGAACCAAACACACACTGTTTAAATACAATTCTAAAGGTCATGTAATAACTTTTTTAAAATCATTTGATAGCCAAAAACTTTTAAAATCATTGATCATCTTCAAATCATGTGACAGCCAAATCCCCTGAACAAATCATACATTAAGGCAACATATTTGATAAGTTAAAAATTGAATCAAGCAAAAATCTAAATCTAAATATCTGAATGCATAAACCTGTAAACTTTACCATGTTTGCATTATTTTGGGCATTTTTATTATAGTATGTATAAAAGAATCTGGTATCTTACATGCCAGCAAAGTTAATTCTCCAATTCCCCTGCAGTGTAAATGTAACATCCTGGAGAGACAAATGTAGTCCAGTTGGAGGTACAAGACTCATAGAAGACTCTGAATAACTGGGATGTAAAACACGCAACCTAGAAAGAAGGAAAATTTAGAATGCTTTATTTTTTGCAAGTTTGTCCAACTTAGCCTCTCCTAAAAAAAAAAGATGAAATTTTATCACTTCGAATCTTAGCTTTTACAGTTAAAACACTGAACAATCACTAAAGAGGATAACTAATGACTTAAGAATTTGTCTGAATAGTATGACTGAAGAGACATGCCTACTGTAACATGTTTGATATAGGTAGTGTCTGGAAGTGAGGGGAGTGGGGATTATCTAGGAAGAGAGTAAGCTTTCTCTCTAATGGCTTATCTCCTTCCCGTGAGATGCAGAGGGATGCTTGATCAAAAATCTGACATCCAGTAGACACCATGTGGCATTACAGCTATAATATGGGAGTTGCAAGCAGTTTGAAATATTTTAGGTCATATGAGCACCACTACTGTCTGCACTTCAGAACTGGGCAGAGCAATATCTCTGCTGGCCAGCCTTTGTGATCGATCTCAGTAGAATCTTCAAAATAGACAAAAGCATAAGAGGCTGCAGTGAAAAGCAACAAGACAGGAATAAGCAAGTGTAGAAACATACACACACAAACACATAAGTGATACAACTAGGCTGTTCCTCATGATGCCAATCATTTAAGCCCCTGATATTGGCAGAACAGACGTGGACAGAAATCTGCAGAAGATGTGTGCTTCTCTTCTCACATTAGAGAAGTAAATGTCATTCAAATACATCTTCTACATGTTAAGATGTATTGTGATGCCCCTGCACTGGCCCAATAATCAAGGAGCCTCAATCCTCACCACTGGCAACAGTGAGGGATGTGCTCAATGGGAGGATGGCAAGTACACACACAGTAAAGTACAATTTCCCTTAACAGCACACAGAGATCAGAGTCAGTCTGGGGCTTGTTTCTCCCTCTCTCTCCAGATCCCCAATAAGACTCCCCACTGGCACAGCTATATGGTAAAGATTTCAGCAGAGTGGCCAAGTAAGACCTCCAACATTCTCTCTGTCCAACCAGTGCTTTGTGTCCCTGCCCAAGTACCTGACACATACACACTTTGAGATTTGATTGACACACACACACAAACACACACACACACACACACACACACACACACACACACACACCTGGGAAAGGGTGGCACAGGCTTACTAGCTATGCCCCCTTCTGCCCAGACTATGAGATAGTAGCAGCTGCCACCAGCCACCCTACTTATCAGCTACTATAAGACCTAACAAAGGGTGCCCAATCCTACTGTGTAATGTTACTATTAATCCAAATGGTAGTTTGACCAAGAACAAGGCTATTTAGGAGTTGCCTGTACAGTGTCACCAAATACATATGCAAGTACTCCAAGCACTTAAACATGTCTCACAAATATCAGCCACAAAGATAGGTTTAAATATATTTTATAATAAATAATAAAAGAACAAGACAATACTCAAACAACACAGTAACTACAGAGTTCAAAATCACAGGAAATATTTTAAAACAACATTGTAGGACAGTTTCAAATAAATACAGAAAACATTTAAACTAATCTTTACACTATCCCTATCTATATTTAAGAGAGATACTATGCCCTAAGTCTTACTTACAGACAACACACAGGCAGAAGTGTTGAGTGGATGTTTCTAGGTCCAAGACAAGACACATCACTCTTTGTCACCTGACTTCAGTTCCCAGGCTAAACAGATACTAACATAATTTTAACATCTCTGTATGAGAAGTACATATCTCTCAGAAGTTTGCAGAACATGGAAGTCATAAAACAATAAAATGCTTTTACATTTGAAACCTAGTAATTATTTCCGTTTCAAGACAATACAAAGACTTCTAGCTCTAGACATTGTGTCTGCTATTGAACTGAAAATATGAGATAACACAATCCTAAAACACTTTAGTTTCAACTTATTTTCTTGAAATTTTGCAAGTTAACTCTGTATGTTCCAGCTTCTACTATTAAAACATACATTTGCCCAGGTATATAGTTTATTTACATTTCCTGTTCTTTTCCAGTAGGGTACACTATGGACACATGCCTGAAGCTCAGTAATACACAAATCCTGTTCAACACCCAGTTCTGCATCTGTAGTTTAATATACACATAACAAATAGTTCTCTTACATCTGTAAGCCAAGCATATGAATCATATTAATATTCACAAATGACGTATGATTATTTACAAAATTCCAGATAACTGAGCTGGCAATGTCACAAGTATCTGAGTAAGATTTATAGGCCCGGGCTGATGTTTAATTTAATTTATGTTTTCAGACTGGCTGCACTGATGAAACAGCCACAGCATAGCTGGACCTGGTACAGTAGAAGATCTTGGGCATAGCTGGACCTGGGACAGTATAGGATCATGGGCATAGCTGGACCTGGTACAGGATAAGATCATGGGCATAGCTGGACCTGGTACAGTATAGGATCATGGACATAGCTGGATCTGGTACAGTATATGATCATGGGCATAGCTGGACCTGGTACAGTATAAGATCATGGGCATAGCTGGACCTGGTACAGTATAAGATCATGGGCATAGCTGGACCTGGTACAGTATAGGATCATGGGCATAGCTGGACCTGGTACAGTATAGGATCATGGGCATAGCTGGACCTGGTACAGTATAGGATCATGGGCATAGCTAGACCTGGTGCAGTATAGGATCGTGGGCATAGCTGGACCTGGTACAGTATAGGATCATGGGCATAGCTGGACCTGGTATAGTATAAGATCATGGCACTCAGTAAGAATAGCTCTGTGATGCTCCTGAACATGCCAGGGTCACCTATAGATTTGTACTTTTTCATTCTAACCAGGAAAACATTTCAGACTGATGCTGTTGTGCTATACAATAACACTGAATACTAGCTGAAAGACAGAGCCTACATAGTGTGAGTTGCAGACATCTCATCAGAAAGTATGAAAGTGACCAGTGTTGTCCCTCAGAGCATGGGACCTCTCCTTTTTGGCATTTACTTCTCAGATCTCCAACAGATAACCAAGGCTGGTGACTAACTAAGTTTGCAGATGACTGCGGACAGGTCACTGTTAAATCACCCCGTGAAATCCAACCCCTCCAGAATGAGCTCTGCCTATTAAACCCCTGGTGTACTAAAGATGTTCTCAAACTAACTGCCGAAAGGAGTAATATAATCACTTTTGGTAGACAACCCCTTCCCTCATCACAGTGTAATGACAACACGTTTCGACAAAATGAAAAATGTTGTCAAGGACTTTGGAATTTAGGTTGATCATTTCCCTCTCTTCTGACCATCATGTGTGACAAAGGTTGTCAGAAAATTATTTTATTTAGCCAGCTAATTGCCAAAGGAATATCACCAAGGTCTAAAGAGGTAATCATTCCCACATGCTCAGCATTGCTCAGGCCAATTATCAAGTATATCTTATTTCAGATGTTTTCAACAAAACATATCAATTAGAAAGACCCCAAAGTTCCTTAGCCAAAGAAGATCATATCCCTAAGCTCCTTGAACTAAAAACAAAGGCTGGAAGCTCCACCCCTTTATACGGTGTCTTATAGACTGTTAAGGTTAGATTTTTGTCTTGCTTACTGTGCTATTAGAGACTTGATTGTCCTGGATCTCCTATTTCTCTGAATGTACAATATCTTTATGAATATTAGAACCAGGGACCTAAATCTTCACCAACAAATGAATAAAATACAGAGGAAGGCAGATTTATAATGCACTGCCTCCCTAACCTCTGAAAATTTTCTCCTACATGTTAAGCCATGACATTCAATATTTTATTTTAAATGTAACTTAGATGACTGGATGGGTTTCAACAAACTGTGAGAGATGGGTATATTATACCTACCACTGGGGGGGGGGGGGGGACTGTGATTGCCATCCTGAAGAAAGGAAGTGTGGCCTCAGTTAGGGTACTGCTGAGGTGTGAATGGTCATAAGACCCCAGTGCCCCTGGAATATCTTGAATCTAAACATCTTCTCTTATGCATATCATTACATGGATTTACAGACAAAATGTGAAAAATTAAAGTTTACTTTTTATTGGCATGTTTAAAAGGCTAGTTGGCATCCAGTCTTTATACAAGTAGCAAGATGTAGGTTAACACATGCCCTTTTAGCATTCATATTGTAATCAGAGCAGTTTCTATCATACAATTGTACACTATGGCAATAAACCAAAAACACAATGATGGAATGGGGCTTGACCAACACTTAAATTTCCAATGCAATATAAACATGACTAAAAACAATGTCAATAAATTCTTTTATTTCCTGGGCAGGAAAATGTTCTTTTTATCCATCTCTGGAAAGAAGAAATGCAATTGAAAAAGAAATCCTGTTTGCTCAATTAGAATATGGCATGCCCATCGTATCATCATCCTGAGAAATGTCCAGCTCTACAAAATCTACTTAAAATCCGTTCTAACACTAGACAACTCAGATCCTCTGATAAGCTCCTTCTACAAGTTACTAGGTCTAATAACTTTCATGGTGATGCTTTATATTCCAGTAGTTTCTCCAGGTTATGGAATAAGACCCTGCAGCCACTATTTTCCATTTCTAACCCTCATATATTTAAAACACTTCTCAAGTCTCACCTATCCAAATCATGGCTCTGCTCATTTCTTAAACCAGGCTGAATATTATTACTATCAATTATACTATTTAATTATCTTTTTTCTACCTGACTCATCTAATGGTAATTTTTTTTTTCTTTTTTAAGTTACCTACATCTTTTTCTTTCTCTCTTTCATAATATTTTAATTCTAAACAAATAAGCTATTATTAACTTATTAATATATACTGATTTGTACCTATTTAATATAGTTATTTCCTCTTATCTTACTGCTCTATTAGGTTGTAATAAAAGTGAATTTATTTGTATGTGTAACTCGTGTGAATTTATCTATTATTACAATTTGCCCTGTTTGTATATCTTTCTTATTTTATTTCAATTATCTGTATATTTTATATTTTATTTTATTTTATATTTTATATTTTATATAATACTGTTGATTATATAGTATAGTTGTACTGGGCCTTGCTGAAAAAGGGTTAACAGCCCAGTCGGACTATCCCTGTAAACAAATTAAAATAAATAAATAAAAATAAATAAATCTACTCCCACAGACAGATCTAGCACTAGGCTCTTTAGCCCTGAGGTGATTGAAGGACCCCATATTCCTTGTTATGATGCAGGAGTAGCATGTGGTACTTAGCTGCTGGGCTACAGTCCTTCTTTTTCATTAGTTTTAATGTTTTTAGCTTTATATACTTTTTTTTAAATTAAAACACATTTGTTTTCTCACTATTGTTATCCTCTGAACTTTGTGCAAAAAAATGGTAGCAGAGGTTGCATTTATTCAGTTATTCCATGCAAAGGGTTCTGCTTTCAAGCTAAAAGAAAAAAAAGTTGGCTGGTCTGACTTTACTTTTAGTCCACAGAAAAGGAGATGATTGTGCCTTATGATATGTTTCAGGGGAGGTGGTAACAATGCTTATGTGAGGGCTGCTCAGTCTTTTAGAAGAAGCAATAAGAGGCTCCTTTACCATCCACTCAAGCTGTATCATGTCACTGTTGTCTCCTGTAACCTGATTTGAAATCACTGGCAGAAAGTAAGGAGGTTCTGTCTGTGTTTTGTATGGAGCAAAGTAGTTGTTTTTTTAATTAAGAGAATATGTTCATCTCTGCTAGCCAAAGCCATCTTAGGGTATATTTTTATTCCTAAAAAATATCTTGGTGTATGTAATTAACAAGAATGGATATGCAGAAGTATGCATCATGAACAGAGTGTGAACACTTATTTTTCTGCAAACATAATTGATGGGGAGAAGGTAGTATGGCTGCTGGTAGATACTGCATCCTCAGAGTCAAAAAGGGTGTGTGGAAAGAATGAAAGTTAGCTTGCAGCCCTCTCAACTTGTGTCTCACATCCTCAGACACACACACATACACACACACACACACACACACACACACACACACACACACACACACACACACACACACACACACACACAAACTCTCACACAGGTGTGCACATGCATGCATACACACTCCACTCATGCACACACAGACATACACATGCAAACACACACACACACACATACACACACACACGCACATACACACACACACATTCAACACACACTCAGTATATGCATATGCGAACCATACGCATGCACTCGCACACACACACACACACACACGCGCGCACATAAACACATGTGCACTGATCAAATTTCATGTAGTATACATGTCTGGGATGCCTTGGAAATGCTGCTGTGTTGATGCCATACTGAAGCATTTTGTTCACCACCTTTGTTTTTGTTTCATCCTAATATCCTACTAGTGAGAAGGAGACAGAGTTCACTGCAGGCTCAGCAACTTCATTCTCATAGGAAAGTCTCCAACCTACATGAAAATGTGATGTAATGGGTGCAGCACCCCTTACATAACATGCACTGTGTCATCACCAGCAATGCTGTTTACTGAAAAATGTGATATAATGGGTGCAGCACCCTTTACATAACATGCACTGTGACATGACCAGCAATACTGTTTACTGAAAAATGTGATATAATGGGTGCAGCACCCTCTGTATAACATACACCATATAATGGGTGCAGCACCCTTTACATAACATGCACTGTGTCATCACTAGCAATGTTGTTTACTTAAAATGTGATATAATGGGCGCAGCACCCTCTGTAAAACATGCACTATATAATGGGTGCAGCACCCTTTACATAATATGCACTGTGACATGACCAGCAATACTGTTTACTGAAAAATGTGATATAATGGGTGCAGCACCCTCTGTATAACATGCACTATATAATGGGTGCAGCACCCTTTACATAACATGCACTGTGACATGACCAGCAATGCTGTTTACTGAAAAATGTGATATAATGGGTGCAGCACCCTCTACATAACATGCACTGTGTCATCACCAGCAATGCTGTTTACTGAAAATGTGATATAATGGATGCAGCACCCTCTGTATAACATACACCATATAATGGGTGCAGCACCCTTTACATAACATGCACTGTGACATGACCAGCAATGCTGTTTACTGAAAAATGTGATATAATGGGTGCAGCACGCTATGTATAACATGCACTATATAATGGGTGCAGCACCCTCTACATAACATGCACTGTGTCATCACCAGCAATGCTGTTTACTGAAAATGTGATATAATGGGTGCAGCACCCTCTGTATAACATACACCATATAATGGGTGCAGCACCCTTTACATAACATGCACTGTGTCATCACTAGCAATGTTGTTTACTTAAAATGTGATATAATGGGCGCAGCACCCTCTGTAAAACATGCACTATATAATGGGTGCAGCACCCTTTACATAACATGCACTGTGACATGACCAGCAATACTGTTTACTGAAAAATGTGATATAATGGGTGCAGCACCCTCTGTATAACATACACCATATAATGGGTGCAGCACCCTTTACATAACATGCACTGTGTCATCACTAGCAATGTTGTTTACTTAAAATGTGATATAATGGGCGCAGCACCCTCTGTAAAACATGCACTATATAATGGGTGCAGCGCCCTTTACATAACATGCACTGTGACATGACCAGCAATGCTGTTTACTGAAAAATTTGATATAATGGGTGCAGCACCCTCTACATAACATGCACTGTGTCATCACCAGCAATGCTGTTTACTGAAAATGTGATATAATGGATGCAGCACCCTCTGTATAACATACACCATATAATGGGTGCAGCACCCCTTACATAACATGCACTGTGTCATCACTAGCAATGTTGTTTACTTAAAATGTGATATAATGGGCGCAGCACCCTCTGTAAAACATGTAGAATATAATGGATGCAGCACCCTCTACATAACATGCACTGTGTCATCACCAGAAATGCTGTTTACTGAAAATGTGATATAATAGGTGCAGCACCCTCTGTATAACATGCACTTTATAATGGGTGCAGCACCCTTTACATAACATGCACTGTGACATGACCAGCAATACTGTTTACTGAAAAATGTGATGTAATGGGTGCAGCACCCCTTACATCGCATGCACTGTGGTATCACTGGCAATGCTGTTTACTGAAAAAACCTGGTTACATTATCACCTAGTGTACATAGATGTCAAGGCAGTGTCATTATCCATGGTTTCTGGGGAAGATAGAATCACTTCTTTGAAAACAGAAGATATAAGTGTTATAAGTGATATTGTGAAGTTTGTGTACGTCTGCCTGTCTGACCAGATTATTATTTTTTGACCCCTGTGCACCAATGACTCATAGATATACCACAGAGTGAAGTGTCACTTGCTAGGATGATATGCATGAACGGCTAGTATGCATGACTAGTTTGACAAATGTGAACAATGTGATTATGTCAGGGAGGCATACATTTACAGTGGTTATGGGGCCAACATCTTTGAAGACAAACTACTAATTTATAACATATTTATTGATGAAAGCATTACTGTCTGTTAAATTTATTGATGTATATGTACAATATCTGAAATCTAGTATACTTGGCCTGCATGCTGTTGCATGGAATGTTCTCATAGCTCCCTTTCACTGGTGACCATCCTGGGGAACATGTTTTGCTTCTGAAGATTTTCAGGATCTTGGGCAATGATGCCTAGGACAAACATACAGAAGCCAGTTAGTTCTTCCTTACCAATTTTTACTAATTCAGTATGTCTTGGTATATCAGGGTGCCATAGACCTGAAACACCACCATTTCTACAGCCATGACACCTGAACAGCACCACACATTGAGATGCCAATTCTGCCAGCCAATTGTGCATTGCACTGCCTGACACGATGAGCACTGTTTTCTCTTTTGCTAGGTTAATGTGTATCACATGATTTCTTGTTCTACTCTTCTAAGCAGGAGATAACATGCTGACTCACTCTGGTATTGTTCACATTTTCTGAAGTGTGAAATATATGACAATATGCATATTATGCATAATGCTGAGTATTTTTGTATATATCCAGTTTTACTACTTTATGAAGCATTTCCTTGTTTTTTATGAATCAGAAATCCATTGCATGTATGTAATATGGATGAAAACACATACTGCTTAGTGTTAGCTCCCTAAAGTTGAGGTAACATCAGTAAAAGTCGTACATATGTTACTGATATTAATCACAACATAACTGAGGATCTTTTGTTTTAATTGTTTCTACAGTTAGTTGAAAAAAATGCCAAATACCAATGCAAGTAATTTCTTTTCTTTTGAAAAATCATTGTTGAAATGACCACTGATGGGATTGTCAATGGAGCAGTGTATGTGTTAGACAGCAATAAGAATAAATAATTTCCCGTTGACATAATAATTTTGCTTGCAGACATTTTATGCCATCTCTTCATGGTTATTGTGAAGGCTACCAGCCCAGCTAGATGGAATTTTGCAAATAATTCTATGTTATTTGTGAATAGTAATATGATTTGTATGCTTGTCTTACAAATGTAAAAAAAAACTATTTTTTGTGTGTATATTAAAGTACTGGTGCAAAAGTTTGTGTTGTACTGTATGTTCTGTACTGAGCTTCAAGAATGTAACCACAGTGTACCCTGCTGGAAAAGAGCAGAAAGGTGTCTAAACTATATGCCTATGTAAATGTATGTTTTCTTAGTAGTAGTTGGAGCATACAGAGTTAACTTGCAAACTCTGAAAACATAACTGAAGAGTTTTCCGATGTGTTATAAAGTTAGTTAATACAGCAGAAAGACAGGCTGTCTACAGCTAGAAATTCTTTCTATTGTCTCGAAACATAAATAATTACAGGTTTCAAAGGTAAAAGTGTTTAACAGTTTTACAACTTCCAGTTCCAGGCAAGACGTCTAAGAGATAAGTATTTGTCACAGGGAAATGTTAAATTCTGTAGGTATCTGTTAGCCTGGGAACTAAAGGCAGAGGTATCAAAGAATGATGTAATCTGAGATAGCCCAGCAGTAATGTTTGATAGTAATTTAAGAACTATCTCAGAGAGTGAGTCTGGGCATTTTGTATCTTGTCTTGTATCTGAAAACATCCATTCAGCACTTGCATTTGCCTTGCTCTGTAAGTAAGACTTAGATCATAGTATCACTCCTAGAGATAAATAGGAAAATAGTAAGATTAGTTTAGATGTTTTCTGTATTTATGTGAGACTGTCTTGCAATGTTGTTTTAAAGTATTTCCTGTGATTCTGAACTCTGTTGTCACTGTATTGAGCTATTGAGTATTGTCTTGTGCTTTTATTATTTATTATTAAATGTATTTAAACCCTTTAATTGTGGCTGGTTTGTTTAGAGATATTTAAGCTCTTAGAGTACTTGCATATGCATTTGGTGACACTGTATAGGCCACTCCTAAATAGCCTTAGTCTTGGACGCACTTACCATTTGGATAACAGTAAAATTACACAGTGGAACTGGTCACCCTTTGTAAGGGCCTTATAGTAGCTGATAAGAAGTGGTTGGTGGCAGTGATTTCTACCATATAATCTGGGCAGAAGGGGGCATAGCTAGTGAACTTGTGATAGCCTTTCACAAGAGTGTCTGTGTGTTTGTATATAAATCAGATCTCAAAGTGTGTGTATGTGTGTGTGTGTGTGTGTGTGTGTGTGTGTATGTGTGTGTGTGTGTGTGTGTGTGTGTGTGTGTGTGTGTGTGTGTGTGTGTGTGTGTGTGTGTGTGTGTGTGTGTGTGTCAGCTACTTGAGCAGGGAAATGAAGCACTGCTTGGACAGAGCGGGTGCTGGAGGTTTTGTCTTGACCACTCAGCTGAGATCTTTACCCTATAGCTGTGCCAGTGTGGAGTCTTGTTGGGGATCTGGAGAAGGAGGTAGAAACCAGCCCCAGACTGACTGTGTGGTCTCTGTGTACTCTTAAGGGAAATTGTACTTTACTGTGTGTGTACTTGTCATCCTCCCAATGTGCACATCCCTCACTGGTGTTAGTGGTGAGGATTGAGGCTCCTTGATTACTGGGCCAATGCAGGGGCGTCACAGTTACAATAGGTGTACCCTATCAGAACGGACATATTTTACTGTGAAAGACTATGGGCACAATGGGATAAAGGTAGAGTCTCTGATATTTTACAAACATGATGAAGAGACAATCTATGTTTTTTTTCTTTCTGTTACTTTAGTAGTATAATTTTTCAAAATCCTTTTTACAAATGTATTTTGAGTCATTTTGCTACAATATAGTTATTTTCTCCTTTCTTTGAGAGACATATGTGTACCACATGAAGTCATAAATATATTGTCACAGTCTAAAATTCTGCATTATGCCTAGTTTTCTCAAATTTGACCCTTCCCCTACATCAACCTAGCCACGAATACCCAGGATTTCCTACATAGTGTAAATGCCTATCACTTTATTTTACATAAGAACTACAGGGCCATAGTTGAGAAATACAAAAGTTCAAATGCATTTACTTTCTTTGTTGTCAGGATGAATCTGAGTAGGATATCTGAAGCATACAGAAGTATTTTCTGAAGACAGCTTTGCTGTGCCTGTAATCCATGAGGAGGAGCCAAGATTCTTAGGGGGGGTTGGTCCTTGAAGAAGAATTATGATTCTTGTGGGGAGGGTACACAGCAATGCCATATTATACTTTTGGTAAGTATTATATCTCCATGTTCTGTTCTGACAAAACTGAACACTTTTGCTTTAAGCCCTTAACTGGTAATTTTATTGTAAGCATTAGTACATTTCAGTTGATTAATTAATAAAGATTGTGTACCCAAAATGAATGAAGCCTAAAAGCTTGAGCAACTCTACTGTAAGATTTCTGTATATCCCTTACAAGGCACCGCATCATCTGTTTCCTTTAGTATTCATGGTAGTGATAACAAAACTTCTTTTGCTTTTGAAAAATTCTAGCCTGGCACTTTGTGATCATTCAAGATTTTTTATCTGTGAACTTGTTAAGAATAGATCAGTGTTTCAGACTAACAGCAAACATACATTTGCTCTACAAGCACAGAAAAGTTATCCTCTAGTATTTCTCAGTATTCTTAAAGTACTTTGTTCTATTTGATGCCACTGACTCTACTTCCTCCATTACTTTTCTGAAAATTAAACAGTATCTATTATTCTCTTGTAAAATGTATCAATTTTGTGATCCTAGACAAGCTTTTTGTTGGGGATGGAGGTGGGTTTGCCTTCAAATTTTTGTCTTACTTGATATGTTTTTCAGAAAAGAGTTAAAATGCCATAAATTTCCTGATAACATCACAAACTGATTTAAATGGGTCATTGACTGTGGCATCCTAGTATGTTTTCATAACTATCATTTATTTATTTATTGACTGGCATTTGCTTACTGGGATAGTGCACTGGGCCACAAAGAGCCCATTCTCAGTGGAGGCCTGGGGAGAAAAGCTCCACATCAAACAATTAGTATGAAATGTACACAGAATAACATTTTACAAAAGGTTGACTAAGCAGAATTTACATAAAAATTATATAAAGGCAAACACTGGTAATTAATTCTAGAAAAATTAAAAGAAATATAACATTTGACAGACACCTGACGTTATGGAATTTACAAGATAATATATATAAAAAACTAGCAAGCATGTAAAGTAGAGAGTGGTCTTCTAATGAAAATGATTAAAATAAATATTAGGGATAGAAAACAAGTTAAAAGAGTAAAAAGTGGTAAGTTAGCCAAGTGAAGTTAAGTTATCTGCAGTGAGATAATTGTTGGAGAATTTGGCGATAAGAGTATAATTAGAAAGAAGAAAGCATCTAGGTTATGGAAGGATGGGGCTTAGTACAAGTACAGATCCAGCTAGCAGAGAGGTGTTTGTGCAAAGATCTTTTGAAAGAGGTTAGACTCTGAGTGGTTCATGTCATTTATCAAGTCACAATTTCCAGTGGTAAAGTCTTGGAATGATGATTTATTTATGATTGAGATTCATTTTGCACTGAGGTTAAACATGATAGTTTCATGTTGTCTGATAATTATTGAGGCCATAGCCACACCTTGGAACCAAACATATCCTAGGTTTATCAGTATAATGTTTACAATATTGCCAAACCAGACTGGATTTCATACTAGCTGCTCCATTTTTTAATTCACGTAGTGAATACTTGGGTGTACTTATTTGCTGCTTAGTAGCTTTGCCAGTAACTGGGTGATTAAAAATCCCTATAAGGATTTATTTTCATTGCTTGTTACATCACGCTGTTTAGTTATGAACTTCTTGTGTCTGCGGAGGACATACACTGTGTACATAATAATATATTTAATACACCAATGCTAACTATTGTTTAAACAATTTCTAGTTCTGAGACAATTTCCTGCTTTCTGGCTTTTAAGAGCTATTTCATAAAGGTTGAGTACCACCATCTATCCTATAATTTCTGAAATGAAAGGCAAAGTGCCTGAGAAGGGATAATGATTATTTTGTATCTTTAAACCATGTTTCCTTAAGGTGCAGATATCAACATCCAGTAAGATAAAATCTTTAATTCTCCCGTTTTATCGCCGAGACCTATGTCAGTTAGTGATGCATCCTTTACTTCTGATTTTTTTCTTATCTTGTTATTTTTCATTTCTTTTTGTTTTAGCATTTGTTTAAGCTGGCAGTTGGCTTAGAGGATGAAGGAGCTGATAATGAACCATTTCCTGTGGTCCAGAGGTGCAAGGTTTGATTCCCTCTGCTTCCATTGCCTAACTGTGTGGCCCTGAACAAGTCACTTAGCAAGACAGCGCTCCTGGGCTGAGACTGAAAAACATCCATGGAGATCAGCGCTCTTCACTGGAAAACAAATAAAATAAGCCCTCTTATAGGATAAAATCTTTCATCTCTTGAAATAAAGAATCTACAATTATCTGGACAAGAAGTATTGTATCAGTGTGTTTTCCTTTAATTGTGTATCACCTCATACTTGTTAAACATAACTAAAATACCATTTTGGTTATCTTTTGTCCTCATTACTGGAAAACTATGGAATTCCAAAGCTGTACCACAGATTTCTCGTAAAGTTTTATGGAGTTAGGATGCAGGATCATTCATGTGATATTCACACAAAAACAGACACTACTCAGTAACAGTCTGTTGAAGAATAACCTTAATTAATAAATAAATGAATAAACAAATAAATACATACATACAATGCAGAGTCTCCCAGCTTAAAAAAAGGTTATTTACCTTGCTTACTGAAGGTCCAGTGCTCATATTTTTTATGCGTTCATTTTCTAGTGCATGTAAACCCGTAGTCTGTCTTGGCAACTAGGCAGAGAATCAGATCTGGATGTGATGCCAGCCCATTAAAGGATGCATGAACAGCTATGGGTAATTCTGAGTATTGCAAGTTCACCTGCCTGCATATATTTGGAATATGGGAAGAAATCAGAGCACCTGGCAAAACCCACATGGACATAGGGCAGATTTTCAGACTTGGTACAGAAAGCAATCTAACCAGGAATTAAACTAGAGAATTGAACACTATGTGGCAACAGTGTTAACCACTGCATTATTGTGTTGTCCTCATGTTATTATTTGCTATGAAACTCCTCCATGTCCAGTCCAGTTTGTCAATAAAGAGAAGCTAGAACAGCTGGGCAAATAAACTCATCCTTTGGAAATAAAAAATAGTATATCATAAATAGCAAAGGGTAGATGAAGGGCATTTTATTGTCACAAACATTTATAGTAAATGTTTTCTACCATATAATATAAACAGTAGTTGTTGGGGTTCTCACTTGACTAATCTGGTTTATCATTTCAAGTATGATGATTCCCAGTGACCTCCTAAGCTTTATTCTTGAAATCAATGAGAATTGTTATTCATCTGACAGAATACACTAACTGTGTTTTCTCAGTGCTGTTTCATGCCTCTCCTGTAAAAAGCAAGTCATTTAGTAAACTTTCCTGCTAAAAGGGTTTTGATAGCCAGTTGTAGCCCCTTCCCCATGTACAATATCTGGATTGCAGGACCATTTTCTTTATCAAGACATGGACACATTTTTATACTTTCATGCTGAGATTTGCAAGCCATTTCATTTTGGTTTTCACTTTCTTTGCATTTTAGTGCGTAACTCAACTAATGGAAATGCCTTTACTGTTGTGGCACCAAGTGTTAAATGTGGATCTTGGCTGGACTGGGAACACTTGGCAACCTCTCTGGGTGAGCTGCAGTCTCTGATACAGGAAGGAGACATTAGTCTCCATTAGTCTGCTGTCATTATGGACACCCCCCACCCCCAAGTAAAAGTGGAAGGAGAGTACAGTTAAGAAGGATAGTTAACATGTCCTAATTGGGACTCTAGATCAAATTATTTCACTTTTTATTTTCAGTTCATTTCCTGATATCTCCTTTACCCTAGTCTGGACTACAGGGGAACTAAAGACAGACATAATGTTCTATGTGTGTAAAACAGACAGTAATTCTGAATGGTACACTGCAGGGGCATGTGTGCATGCTTACTCACACACACACACACACACACACACGCACACGCATACATACACACACACACGCACACACATACATACACACACACACACACGTGCGTACATACACACACACACACACGCACACACACACACACACACACGTGCGTACATACACACACACACACACGTGCGTGCGCGCACACACACACACACACACGCATGCGTACACACACACACACACACACGTGCGCACACACACACACACACACACACACACACACACACACACACACACACACACACACACACACACACACACACACACACACACGCGCGCACACACACACACACACACGCGCACACACACACACACACACACACACACACACACACACACACACACACACACACACACACAAACACAAGCGCGTGCACACACACACAGGGGTGCACACATGCATACATACAAATCCACACAGACATGCAACATCTGCATCTAGAGGTGTTTTAGAGGGTCACAGATCACCTATCAGAATTTCACTGGGATGAAGAAAGAAACTGGAGATCCTTGTGAAAGGCCATGTGGCCACAAAAAGGACATGCCGACTCCACTAAGAAGGCACCTCAGCTGGGTACCACAATTTGGCATTATTGCTTTGCTTCTAGATTCTATCCCCATGAGGATACACCATGGCATACTGTTAGCTGCTGGTGTCACTGTCCTCTCCCTTTGCCTATAATTCTCAGTCTAGGCATAATCAAAACTCAGCATTGTTTTTCCATCTTTATTGTTCTCATTTTCTCTCCACCACTATTTCCCACCAGGTTTGCTGAATTCTGGGAAAAGGACTTTGATTTTTATCTTTAGCGATTTTCACCTGCCACCTTTTTGTCCCCTTTGTCAGCTTTCCTTCCTTCCATCATCTGTTGACTCCTGCCCTTTGCTGTTGCACTTCTCTTTGTGTTGTTAGCAAAGAAGCTTATTAGTTCTCTAGATCCTTGGATACATCTGAAAGAAGTGCACTGAAGATTGTGTACGATATAGGACTGACCCCTGCAGCACTTATCTTATTTCTGACCAAAACTCTGTCTCATGATATTCAGCTACATAACAGCAAAGATTCTCAGTCTTGGTCCTTCCTCCAAGCAGTTTGCCTAGCATCCACCTATTATGACGTGGTTTAAAGGCTTTGCTGAAGTGCATTGGACAACTATTGGTACTTTCCAGTTAAGGTCTGAATGTGGCTATAAAACTGGATTAGGTTTGTCTGATGGCTGTTCTGGCCTTGAACACATTTTGATCATCGTCCTCTTGGAAAACAACTAGCCTTCACCCTCATGGTTCTCTGCATGACTTTCCATGCTATGGATGTTAGATTAATTCTGATGAGGTTTCTCAGGTTTTTCTTGCTCAGCCCTCCCCCACTGATACAAAAGCACTATACTTGCTGTTTTGTAGTGTTTAGTCATTTCTACACAAGCTGCCAAACCGTGGTGGTGCAGCAGTTAGCGTTGTCACCTCACAGCAAGAGGTTCTCCGGTTCGATTCTCAGCTGGAGTGCCTTCTGTGTGGAGTCTGCATGTCCTCCCCATGGTCGAGTGACCTTAAAGACATGCAGGTAGGTGCGTGCATGGGCGTGCCTTCTTTGAAGGTTGGGCATCGGGCTGGCAACTCCGCATTGTAAAAATCCACTGCCAGTCATGAGCGGACTGGAGTTCTGCTGTGGCGACCCCCTAACCGGGAAAAGCCAAAAGACATTAGTTTTTAGTCATTTCTACACAAGCCAATGATTTGTTAAATATATTCATGAGGGAATATGCTAGCACACTGGCCAGTTTCTTGCGGACTTCAATAGGTTACCCAGCTCTTCCTGTTACATTATCCTTCCTAAGGGTAACCAATTAACTTTTCACCTGTTCCCTCTCTATCTGGTGTCTGTGCCCTGCATGTTTGTTCAAAATGTCTGCATGTCTGCATTCTCCAGGCTTTCTCTTATTTCAAGTCTCATTTTTGCTCAACCTGGCATATCTGTCTCTCCTTTCCCACTTTGTACTCTATACCTAAAAACAGTGTTTGTTTCCCTTTTTCACTCTGTCTACCTGCTCCCTTTCTTCTTATGCATTTGCTCCCTTCTCCTGCCTTGTTGCCTTCTGTTTGCCTCCTCACCTTAGGCCTCCTCCACCTTCCTATGCATACCCTTCCACTATTGGTAAATCATTTTTTGTTATAATCTCTATCCTCACATCCATTAAATGGTAACAGTTGGGATTGTGGACTATTTGCCTGTCCCCAAAATGCAGTCAGAGGCATTGCTGTTTAAAACAGGTACCATCACTGGAATTAGGGCAGACTGTAAAATATATATAGCACCCCTACCACCTTTCAAGTGACCATGGATAATGCAGTAGCCATTATTGAAAGGGGAGTAGTATTATCACATAGGCATGTGTTTGTCAGACATTTCTAAGTGATGTCAGACCTGAGGCCACTGACAAGGGACTTGTACATATATTCACCTTTGCCTGTCAGAAGGAACCCCTGTCAGATATCCACTTCATTCTGCAGTGTCCATTCCTCACTGATATCCAAAGTAATGATTTCTCTGACTACAATTCACCCACCTTCACTCCCTGCAGATACCATAATCCTTTGTTTACAACCTGCAACACCCTCCATGACTAACTGACTTGCACAAGGAGGAAGGGGATGAATAACAAAATGGCACAAATAAATCAACAGAGAACAAGTACAGGTTGTGCAAACAACCCGTGGTGGTACAGCGGTAGCATTGTTACCTCACAGCAAGAGGTTCTCTTGTTCGATTCCCGTCTGGAGCACCTTCTGTGTGGAGTCTGCATGTCCTCCCCACGGTTGAGTGGTCTCTGAAAGACATGTGTGAATGGGTGTGCCTTCGCTGAAGGTTGGGCATTGGGCTGGCAACTTGGCACCATAAAAATCTACTGCCAATCATTAGTGGACCGGAGTTTTGCTGTGGCGACCCCTAACTGGGAAAAGACAAACAAACGAGTACAGGTTGTCTTGTGACATGTGATCCTAAAATTCACTGTGCCTTTAAAGTCAGATAATAGTAAAATTACATTTTTAAGTTTAGACATGTACGTTGAATAATAGTAAAAGCTACTTTCACCAGTTTCCTTTCTAAGTAAGACTTTGAAATAAAAACAGATGTAGGCTACTGGGGTTACCCTGATATAGCAATGAATTCTTCCTGTAAATGCCAGTACGCGCCATCATGTTAGGAAGTCTGAGTTTAGTTGCAGACCGACACATTGTCCTGTTTGAATTTCATTTAGATATTTTAATAGAATCTAATTCAAATAATTTAACTGCCTCCTTTACTAGTAGGAAATAGTAGAGCTGTGAAAACAAACATGCAACAGGCTTGAGGGGGACTGGGAGTGTCTATATCATAACATCGAAGATGCAAAATGTTGAATGCTCACAAGAGCAAAAATACTGAAATTCGAATTCAGTATTGAGGGGGGGGCTGTGCCCCCCCTGCGCTAAATATATATTCCAACTTTGAGATCACACTACAGTGAGGAAAGGGCAGATATCCCAGTCTTCACTGTACTGCGATTTCAAAAACGGACCTTCGACATTTAGGCACTTTTGCTGTTGTGCCGTTCGACATTTTGATTTTTTGATAACATACTATAGATCCGACTGGGATATACTGACAGAATAGGTGAGGAGGCAAAAGGAAGTCATGGTTACATTATATTATGCATGAATATGCACACTGGGAAATAACTTAATGACTGGAAGAGAAGAAAGAGCAGACCAAAATACTAGATTTCGAGTCCAGTGGTAGGACCCCACAGTTTACAAGCCACTAAAGACTGAAAAGAAAATGGTAGGGCAGGTTACTGGATGGGCAAAGAAAAGAAGAATCATAGTCATGGGGGACGCTAATCTTCCAGCAGTAAACACGGAAGTGTGTAACCTCAGAATAAGTGGACAACAAATGAGTGTATGTAGTAATGGAAGCTGGACCTGAGCAGCATACCTCTCAACTGTCCAGATCTTTGTAGAATGTCCAGATTTCTGACTCATATGTTTGGCCTGTTCTTCATAAAAGTTGAGATTTTCTGGCAAATTACTGAGGAATAAAATCACTAAATAATGACATATATTTATTTGAGTTTCAGACTTTATATCCTTCAGAAAAATGCATGTTAACATGAATTCTGTTATTCAACTTTCTAAGTTCATAAGAGCAATACTTAAAATCTTTACATGTTTTTGAGCCTTTGTCTCCCTCATTATTTTAGTTTTGTCCAGATTTCTTGTGCTAAGTTGTTGAGAGGTATGCTGAGCAGGGAGTGAAACTTCAACAAGAAAGATGAGCATTCATGAAATTTTATAACCAGTATGGATGACATAAAAAGAATAGAGCTGGGGGCAATCACTGAAACACCAGTAATCTTGTCACATTGCAGTTTGTTGTGGTAATGATTGGATATGCCTCAAGAAAAGAGGCTTGGGACTACAGAAGGGTTGTTTTATGTCTTTTGGGGAAATACTGAAAAAATAATATTAAAGAACAACAGGAAATAAGAAAATTTAAAGAGTAGTAGAGACAGTTGAAATGTATGGTGGAAGGAATTAATGCTTATATCATTTATAGCAAGAACTGTAAGAAGAAATGCACATCCTGACTAAATAGAGAATAAAACACAATAATAGGATTTTGCTGTGGTAAACTGTGTCTGATAATAGTTCAACAAATCACAGAATAAACAAACCAGCAGAAACGTTCTTCACTTTATTAAAATGTGTATCCACTTCAAAACAAGCAAAGCTTTCAGGTTACCCCTTCAGTGCTATACTAACAACTTAAAAAACACCCATTTTAAATACTAAAACATCGTACACCATACGACACAGCCAATCAATAAAAACAACAATCAATTACAATAAAAATGAGTGTAACCTTAAATGTTTTTAATATAAAACAGGTTTCAAGCTCACTGTGTTGTTTAACCCAGGGGGTGCATCTGCTTTCAACCACAAGATCCAAGAATATTCTATATTTTCTAAAGCATTATTTATATTGCCCCCCCCCCCCCCCCCCCCATATTTTTATACAGTACTTTAATCACTCTGAATCTGAATAAATGCCCTGGACCATTGTCAGCAACATGTTTGGCAAGTGCATTAGTCACAATACCCCTCCTAATCTCTGATTTATGTTCAATGATACGTTCTTTTAACTTACGATTGCATTTTCCCACATAGAAAGAGGTACATTGTATACTGGTAGCCAAATAAACAATTTGCACAGTAGTACAGGTAGCATAACACTTAAAGACCTATTCAGTCAGTCATGGATGAATGAAATGTGTTTCAGTAAGAATATCCTTGCAACAACTACAATTAAGACATGGGTATGTCACTTGCCTTGAACTAATACAGTTCTTCTTAAATTTCAAGTCTTTATAACATAACCTTCTTCTTAAAATTTTTTCCATTCCTATACACAAAACTAGGCTATTCATTTAGAATCTGTCTAAATTCAGGCATAGTCATAAGAATATTGCAGTTCTTCCGTATTATCTGTTCTATTTCCTGTGTTCTGTTGTTGTATGTTGTAACAAACTTTAATTTATTATTATTATTCTCTAAATTGTTAACTCTTCCTTGTATAACATTACCCCTAGAATTAAAATAAAGCCCTGTCCTGCCTTTCCTTTCTTTACTTACATCATTCATGACTTGTTGTACCATGGTCTTACTATACCCCCTATCAATAAATTCAGAAGCCATTTCATCCATTCGTTGCATACATACCTGTTCATCTGTATTCAGCCTACTAATTCTAGTAAGTTGACTTTTTATAATTCCCTTAAAGGTGCGGGGGGCATGCATACTTTGCCTGTGAGTATATCTGTTGGCATGTACTAGTGCGGGGCATGCATACTTTGCCTATGAGTATATCTGTTGGCATGTACTGGTGGGGCATGCATACTTTGCCTATGAGTATATCTGTTGGCATGTACTGGTGTGGGGCATGCATACTTTGCCTATGAGTATATCTGTTGGCATGTACTAGTGCGGGGCATGCATACTTTGCCTATGAGTATATCTGTTGGCATGTACTAGTGTGGGGCATGCATACTTTGCCTGTGAGTATATCTGTTGGCATGTACTGGTGTGCGGCATGCATACTTTGCCTATGAGAATATCTGTTGGCATGTACTAGTGCGGGGCATGCATACGTTGCCTATGAGTATATCTGTTGGCATGTACTAGTGTGGGGCATGCATACTTTGCCTATGAGTATATCTGTTGGCATGTACTGGTGCAGGACATGCATACTTTGCCTATGAGTATATCTGTTGGCATGTACTAGTGCGGGGCATGCATATTTTGCCTATGAGTATATCTGTTGGCATGTACTGGTGTGGGGCATGCATACTTTGCCTATGAGTATATCTGTTGGCATGTACTAGTGCGGGGCATGCATACTTTGCCTATGAGTATATCTGTTGGCATGTACTGGTGCGGGGCATGCATACTTTGCCTATGAGTATATCTGTTGGCATGTACTGGTGCGGGGCATGCATACTTTGCCTATGAGCATATCTGTTGGCATGTACTAGTGCGGGGCATGCATACTTTGCCTATGAGTATATCTGTTGGCATGTACTGGTGCGCGGCATGCATACTTTACCTATGAGTATATCTGTTGGCATGTACTAGTGCGGGGCATGCATACTTTGCCTATGAGTATATCTGTTGGCATGTACTGGTTTCTTATAGGCGCTAGTTTGTATAACTCACATCTCCATGTCCAACTGTATATTCAAATAGGTAATTTGCTCTGATGAATAAGCCATTTTAAACCGTAGGAAATCAGTTGGACTGTCTAGGTACTTCACATAAGTTTTGAGGCTCACCTCATCTCCTTTCCAGATTAAAAAACAATCATTTATGAACCGCTTATAAAATAACACATTTGTATTAATGAAATTATCAGCTTTAAATACAGATTTATTCTCCCACTCGTTCAAGACCAGATTTGCACAGGTATTTGCCATGGGTGTACCCATGGCAACTCCTGCGCTCTGATAATGGTTGTTCATCAAATATAAAGATGTTATTAGTGAGTATTATTTCAATAATCTGACAGATGTTCTCAGTTTCCCTATTCATCATACCAGTCTGAATATTCAAAAATTCACATATAGCATCCATCCCATAGTGATTAGGGATGACCATGAACAAGGAGTTAATATCTAGAGTTACAAACAAAAATTGATCATCATTGCATTGACTATACCAGCCATATAACTTGTGTAAATATCATTTGAATGTTTGATACAACTCTTACAACCAACTAAATACTTACTCAAGACATGTTGAACATATAATGAGAGGGGTTCAATAATCCAACCCCTCCGTAAGACAATAAGGCTCATGGGGGGGTTTGTTAGTGACCTATGTATTTTCGGCAAACCATATATAATGGGTAGTACAGGGCAAGGAACTGTAAAAAAAATTAAATTGACCTATAGAACTATCATCTTGTATTTGCATATCATACACCAACAAATGAACATCAGTAATACATTTCTTAACATATTGAAATTCAGTTTTCTTGAGTGTTTTATCATCTTACAAGAATTCATACCTGTACTTTATATAATCATCCCTATTAAATAAAACAATGGCCCCTCCTTTGTCAGGCTGCTTAATAATCAAATCATTAACCCAAATTAAAATAAAACAAACTAGTAAAAAAACACAAAAGCAGTGGGCAGATGACACTCCAACGAAAATCCAATTCAGTAATTCAGTAGATGAATAGAGTAACGTTAGTTCTTTTGTACAGGTCAATGCTAGAGTAAAGTTAGCGCTTTCGTACAGGTCTGAAGAAGTACAGGCATTGACCTGTATGAAAGCACTAACTTTACTCTATTAAACTACTGAATTACTGAATTGGATTTTTGCTGGAGTGTCCTCTGTCCATTGCTTTTGTGTTTTTTTATAATCAAATTATGTTTGCCTTCTAACTGTTGTAATGCTCTCTGCTCATTTTAAGTCATATTATAAAATTTAGCTTCATGTAGGTACATGATGTAGGGGGCATTGTACTCAATAATTGGTCTTATAAGGGAAGAATACAGGGATGTTATGACCACCTTGTCCCTGGATGAGATACCCTGACTTATGAGATGGGCCATGTATAAAGCTTTCCATACAACAGAAGCAACATGGTGGTCAAACGTCAGGTTGCTATCAACTTGGGTGCCCAAATCCCTCATGACTGATTACGTGCTTAAGATGTTGTTACTAGTGTGATAATATGTGGGGACGTCACTCTCCCCAAAGGGGATGATGATGCATTTCTTGGCATTCAGCTTGAGGCCATGTTTCTGGCAGCAGTCATTTGTTTGGGTGAGACCCTCTTGAAGGATGTCCACATCACTTGGGGAATTGATGACAGTCATCTGCAAACTTGGTCAGCCATAGCCCACTGGTTTTTACCTGCACCTCAGAGAAGTATATGTCGAATACCAGAGGCCCCAAGACCAATCCCTGGGGTACGTTGCTCGTTACGGGTCTGCTGCTTGAGGTGGCTTCCCCTATTTTGATTAGGTGATTTCTATCCATGATCCAGTTTGCTATCCATCTGGTAACATATGGATTGATCCCTAGTGGAGAGAGTTTATCTCTTATGCTCGAATGGGGAATAGTGCCGAAGGAGTTGGCCAGATCAAGGTAGGTGGTGTACACTGTCTTCCTCTCATCCATGGCTTTGGTGACTGTCTCAAAGAAGTCTACCAGATTTAACAGACAGACCTCCCCTTGACAAAGCCAAACTTTGTGGGGTCAAGTGTTTGGAGGTTGCCAATGTTCCTGTTAATGAGGTTTATGATAATCTGTTCCATGGGTTTGCAGATCAGGCTGGTTAGGCTGATGGGACTATAATTTCCTGGATCAGTGGATGCCCCACCTTTGTGTAAAGGGATGACAGTGGCTGTCCTCCACTTGGTTGGGACAAAGCCAGTACTCAGGCTTTGGTTGACTAGGGTGCCTAATGGTGCTGCAAGTTCATGCCAGAGTTTATGTAAGATGCAGTCTGGGATGTTATCAGGTCCCATGGAGGCTGTATTTTTTGCCTTTGAGAGGGCATTGATGACCTGTTCCCTAGAGATAAGGGGAGGGGGCAGGTACTGGGGTTGTCTTGATTAACTGATGGGGGAGACAGAGGGGTGAAGTTTTCACTGAATCTGCCAGCCAGTAGGTTGACTATATCTACAGCATTTGTGTATATGGTGTTCTTGTCCACCAGTTCTGAACAGATATGGGTGCTTCCTTTGTGATTGCATACATATGTGAAAATGACCTTATGATTATCTCTAGTAGATGCACTCAATTTGGACCAAAGTTGGTTTTAGAGGATTTCACTAGTGCTCTTATTTGCTTGTTCAGGCTAAGGAGAGATTACTTCCAATTGAGCACCTGCTCCTTCTTGGTCTTGGACAGCAATTTTTTTCATTTGTTGTATAGTTTTTATTGCAGATAACAAAAACACACTGAAAGCAACAGAGGATCACCAAACTTTAGCGTAACCACTTTTATTCAGCGCTATCGTCAGATAGACTTCTTCAGAAATACAAATCACTTTTAAATATTAAATATTAAATGTTTTTTTATTAGAAAGAAAACTGGTTATCTAATTTTTATATTTAAGCTTTCAAGTGTGGTTTTAAAAATAAAACTAAACTTTTTTAATGAGTTAATTGATTAATTGTTCATTAAGGTGAGGTTTTAGTATAGATATTCATTTGTTTTAGAAAGTGATTTATATTTCTGAAGAAATCTGTCTGATGAAAGCATTGAATAAAAGTGGTTATGCTAAAGTTTGCTGGTCCTCTGTTGCCTTCAGTGTATTTCTGATAGCTGGAATTATTCTGGTTATTTATTGCAGATGTCCACCAGACAGGTTTACTCTTCCTTGCGGAAGATGATTTTGTCCTGTCAGGTATTCCTGATTCCATGCATCTATATAAATACTCATATAGTACTTTGGTGTAGATTTGGACATTGGTGCCAGTTCCTACAGAGGGGAAGGGAGCTGTGAAGCTGTTTATACCATCCCTCATGAGGTTGTAATCAGCTTTGGAGAAGTTTTTTTGTCAGGGGAGATGGTGACTTCGAAAGTGACTGCTTTATGGTTAGATCTTACCAGGGAGGATGATACTGTAAGGGTGCTGCAGTGGTTACTCATGTTAGTTAATACCAAGTCCAAGATATTATCATCTCTTGTAGGGGTATCAACTAGCTGTTCCAAGGCATTTGCACTGATAAAATCGATGAATCTCTGCCCATTTGTATTCTGGCATGAGTAGTTTTTCCAATCTATGGTTGGGTAGTTAAAGTCATCCAGGATCAGGGTAAAGGGTTGAATCTTGATAGATTCGAAGAGGTCCGGATAGGTGGAGTTGGCATCGAGTCAAATTTGGGGACCTGTAGCTAGTTATGATTTGAATAGGTGTCTTGTCAATGGTTAACTGCACCTGGAGTGTCTCCTGCACGTCGTACTGTTTGACCAGCCTGGAGGTGTGTGTATCTTTAATATATATTGAGAATCCTCCTCCTTTGGCTTTGCTGCCTACAGTTTGAGGTCTGTATGTATGAGAGGATGAGAGGATGAGAGATAGATATGTGATCACTGAAACCTGGATTAAATGTCCAGAATGCACTCCCTCCATACCTGTGATTTGTACCTGGCATACCTTCAGATCCAATAGCAACTGTGTGGCATATCTGTATTTGTCAAAGACCAGATCATTTCTAGTCAGCAGAAGCATAGCTGGTTCAATTAGTGCCCTGGGCTGGTGTTATAAGCCAGTGTCTTACCCTCTCAGCTTTTCAAGTGAAGACCCCCCCCCCCAAAAAAAAGCACTTCCCTGTAATGAGCTGAAGCTGATCTGCTTATTACAGTTAGATATGTACCCCCACCCCTAGAAAAAAAAAATGGACATCCCATCTACTGGCACACCAGCCAGGTGGCCAGATGCATGACATGCCCCCTCCCTCCAGCCTCAACCATTAAAGTCCATTTCTGTTTTATTTAAAAAATAGCATTGCTACATTTGGTAAAAAAAAAAATCATCCACCCAGAATATGGCATTGAAAATACCCCACTTTAAAATGAAAATATTGTTAGAGACCTGGGATCCTGGTTTGCGAATTCCTTCCTCTTTGATCACCAGATGGCAATGGTTCTCAGGAAATCCTTCTGCTTGGTGCATCTGATTTATGAAGTGAATATCCTTCAGAATGAAAGAGGTTGTTGACTCCGTGTATTCAACACTGATCTGATTAATTACATAGCAAAACACCTACTTTGGGATATAACTCACTAGATATATTAAACAACTGGAAATACCCCATAGGTTTTTAATAAAAATGATCAAAATCTTAAAACCTCTATGTTGCTGGAAAAAAAAGACTAGAAAAACTGCCCCTCCTCTTTTTTGTGTCTTACAGACTCCTTAGAGGAGCCCTGTGCCTTTGTATTCTAAGCAATCAAGCACCAGTAGTTCTGGAGCCCTTGTATCTTCTTAAATGAAACAGTCCGACAAATACCAGAACAATGGATCTAAATACTGTATGCTTCAGCAGATCAGTAAAGCAAGGTGCAGAGACAGATTCATTACTCAGCATCTCTCTTACTTTATTTTATTTTTATTTTATTTTACATTTGTTGACTGGGCTAGTCCAACTGGATATATGTCCATTTTCAGTAGAGGCCTGGGGAGAAAAGCTCCAAAGACAGATACATTATAACAAAATGTATAAGGTTACAAATACAAAACAGTGTTTGTAAGGGTACGATCAAGTTAACATAGCAGTAGATACAAACATTTTACAGTTTATTACAAGACAAATATTTACAATAATATGGGACAAGATATTCTCATGAGGTAGACTAAACTTAAGGTTTACAATTTCCTGAGAACGGTTACATAAGAGTATTGATAACATGTTGATCAAGATATCCATGTGAGGTAGAACATCACTAAAGCGGGTTTGCTATTCTTCTAAAGTTTGCAGAAAGAGCATTAAATTATAATTAGAGAGGAGTTAGGAGAAACTTAGTCGCTGAGGTAGTAGATTAGTCAGGGTTAGTGCAAGGGCTTAGCCAGTGTGTTCTAAGGTATATTTTGAGTTTTTGTTTGAAGTGGGGTAGGGAAGGAAGTGATATAAAATCACTAGGTAGAATATTACAGTATTTCCCAGTTGTGTTAGAGAAAAGAGAGTTTCCTGCCATGTTGTTAGACTTACTAATACTAAGTAGAGGTTTGTCAGCAGAGCATAAGGTATTAAGATTTTTATACGGAGTAATGAGGTTTGAGAGTATAGGAGTGTTGTTGGGCTGGTTGAGGATCTTATGAACAATGGTTAGTTGGTTAAAATAAAGCTGATTTTGCAATTCAAGCCATCCTAGTTGTTTTAGATTCTGGCAGTGATGAGTTCCAAAGCGATTACCAGTAGCAAATCTGGCAATGTTGTTGTAAGACGTAGTGAGTTTAAGAAGATTCTTCTTGGATAGGTTGGTGTAAATTGGTGAGGCATAGAGGAGTGTTGAGATTAGATGAGAGTGGGCAATAGTAGTTCTGGCTGTTGGAGTGAGAAAATATTTGATCCTGTATAGGGAGCCCATTTTTCTGTAAATCTACTTCTGGAATAGATTCCCCTTGGAAATAAAGCAGTGTGATACACTATCTTCATTCAAACAGCTACTGGATAATTGAATGGGATCCCTCCCAGACTTGACATGCCTAGCCCTCTTTTAGTGGGGAAATGCACTTTAAGGTGTGAACTGGGGGTCTATATTAGAATCGCAAAAACTGACTTTCATGAATACAAGTTCATTGACACATAAACGTCAATGTACTAAAAGAGCAAAGTACAAAAATAATGAAAAGCAGAACTTCGAGCGGATTTCCAGAAGCAACAGCGCCATACAGGTAAGGTAAACCTAACTGAACAAACCTAATATAAAACACTTTTCCAAATGTTTTTTGCAGGGGGGCAAGCCCCCCTGCACCCCTCACCCCCCCTACTTAAATATACCAACTCCGAGACCGCACTACAGTGGGGAAAAGGATTTATTTCCTCATCCCCACGATCACCCTGCTGGCCACAGAAATACGTTCTTCATTCTGAAATTCGCTATTTTTGTACTTTGCTCTTTTAGTACATCGACGTTTATGTGTCGATGAATTTGTATTCACGAAAGTCATCTTTCGCGATTCTAATATAGACCTGCGAACTGGCAAAGTTTTATGTATATTATCTGTAGATAAAGTGATCATGAATCCCTTCATGAGGACACATTTAAAAGGACTAATGAAATCTAGAGCACATCAATAATCCCCGTTAGCAGTGTGAAACTTCAGCTTCATGACTGAAAATATCCATTTAGGCCATCTGGACCTGCAGCCATAATGGTTTTCAAGTACACTTCTGAAGGGAAACCTTGTTCTTAGTATCCATAATATACAAACAAATAATATAATAGCTATAGGCTCCAGTTTGCAACTCTTGAATTTTTTTTTTTTACAGTTTCTCTTAAAACCAAACTTTTGTCTAAGCCAGAAGCTGCTTTCAGCTTTCACTTGAATCTCAGTCAATACAGCCACTCGTCTCTTATCTCCAAGAAGAAGACAAAAGGGAAAGAATGTTAAACTGGTTATAGGGAGGCTTGGAATATTATTACTGACAGGCCAAAACGATTTATGCCTACTCCTGATTCTCTGCTACACTGTTTTGTACATGTAATTCAGAAACTCGTTTGACAAGTCAAAGGACATCAGAAAGGTCGTGCACTAGAGATTAGATTAGCCTACTAATTATCAATGAACCTATGACCCTTAGTGACTGATTCATTGCATTGCTTTCTGCTGTGCCATATATATCACAAAACATCAGGTATCACTGAATATCTCTCTCTCTCTCTTTAGTATGTATACCATTTCTGCATTTTTAAGATTGTTGTTATAGAGACGTTTATAGAGAAACTGCCACTTGGAGTCATTGTCAGACATTCGCCAAACATTGCAAACCGGATGTGCAGTCAAGAAGCAGGGCTGGAGTGTTTTTAGAATTTTTTACTCCACACTACCTGTAAGACATCATCCGATTTACAAATATTGAGCACATTTATATTGCCACATGAGGCAAGATCTGATGTTAGGAGACAAACAGACAGCCTCTACATTTTTCTGTTTAGGAGCTCTGACCTCAGTATATGTGTTTGAAGATATGAAGGACAGCTATGGTTTCCTTTGTGAGTGTGCAAACACCATGAAGGTTACTGCAGAGATGCACCTTGGCAAGCATATGCTCTTAGCACATGCACTGCCTGCCATGCATCTGTCTCTCCAGTAGGACACATGACCTGAATGTAGGCTCACCAAACTTTAAACTAATTACATGATCCACTTTCTATGTAATGGTTACGTGTGACATTTGTCTGTTTATTTAAATCGACAGGTAACCAATTACCTTTCATTATTTTTCTTTGTTTCTATTTATTTTCTTGGAGAGCAGTGACCATGGCTGAAAAGTAGCACTTATTAGTAATTCACACACTTCAGTGTAGGAAAAATTATTTCATTTTGAGCAAGTAAATATAATGTGGGTAATGTTTTAAAGTACACAAACTGTAAATATATAAAAATGTTTCGGATGACTATTGTAATGAAAGATGAAATTAACACAGCAAATTAAATCATTAGCACGTCTTAAAAATCTCTGTTAAGATATGCAAAATGCAAACTCAGACACGGCTGTATTTTTGTAGTAAAGTTGAGAAATCTGCCTTTTTGGTATTTTGGTATTGCAACATCCTGAGGAAATAGCAGATGTGCAGATACAAAAGCATGGCAAAATTATAAAGGAGTCTTTATTTCATCAATGTGATACATTTAGGGAAATGAGTTTGTAAATAAACAGTTTGCTAGCTTTGCACATATCTAGTCTAGGGTTGCAGACTTCATAACTGAGTTTTTGTTTCATCATTTTTGAGTACTCTAGAACAGAATTTACATTTTTGCTACATTTCTAGGATGGAATCCTTCTAGTGTGGCCAGTTTACCCTGTAGTGTATGTGGTAACAACGCATGCAGGGTTATGCATATGTGTAACTGCGTAGGTGCACCAGTAAAAGACGGATTATGCTGTTATTCTGATCTCTCTATATCTGTTGCTACATTCAACAGTCATCATTCATTCATTCATTCATTCTTCTCTTACCCAGTTGTTTCATTTAAATGTTGTGGGGGAGCCAGAATTTATCTTGGCATTCAGTAGGTGCAGGGCAAAGAAACTTATCTAAGATGGGACGCCAACTCATCACTGCATACACACACACACACACACACACACACACACACACACACACACACACACACACACACACATGCGCGCAGTTTAGAGAATTGACAATTAAGTTCGTAAACAGACAATTAAAGGTAATAAAGCCATGAAGAAGAGACGTCTCTTTTTTGAAATCCGAAAAGCTGAACAGACATTGTGGAGCAGGAACCAAAAAAAAAATCTCTTGTTGGCTGAATTGGCAGACCAAATCATTATACTAGTAAAATAATAAAGGAACCTGGCTAGAAAGACAGTGGAGGGAAATTTTGGAGTATTTATATTACTAAATGCAGAAGCAATATAATATAATAAGATTTAGGAGGTATACAGATTACTCACCAATTGGGAGGTGTGCATGTTATGATGTACATAGACATCAATCACCTTTCAGATGAAATATCTGAGTTAGGTACCGAGTAGGACCAGGAAGTATCTGGGGGAAGGAATAAATGCAAGACCAGGAAGTTATATGAAGGAAGTATCTGGGGAAAGGAATAAATACAAGCAATACAGATGGTAATTACAGACACAAAGGTGGCAGGAGCTCACTGATTACTTAGGTGACCTCAAGTGGGGGAATGAGAGGGAATACACAGTTGTTTGTACAGAGGTGAAATTGTGTAGGGGAATCAGTTTTTGTATTATTTAAAAGATAAATACACATATAATACCAGTAATATATACAAAGAAAAAAAGAAGAAGTGACAAATGAAGAAATACTATGGAAAGAAAGGAAAAAATAAAGCAAGATCCATGATAAGAAATATATAAAGTTTAATATAAGAAAAGACATTCATAGTACTGAATATGAATTATATTAATAAAGGCACAAACAGAAATATATTTAAACTATATCTGGCATGGCAAGCCCACCTTTACCTTCTGCAGTAGTGAAACTGTCCAAGGCATTCATGAAGATCCTCCGCTCCATAAAAATCAAATGATGGCTCTTTTCACTTTATTCTACTGTAAAGTGGTAGGCGAAGTTAGGAAGGTATATAAAAGGAACAGACACATTGGCAGAATGTGACAAAGTAAAGACAATTTCTTTTCTAATGTCCTAATGTTCTTAACTGTAAATCAGTTTTATTACAACATTTCTTAAATGGCTCAAACTTCAATATATCACAAGCAAGGTTTAGGTCTTTAGAATGAGTAATTATGGTGCCGTTTGTTTTTCAGATATGCAGGAGGTCCATCATGTAGGGTCTAACAATGCCTTGTATGCCAGGCATTGATCTCCCCTCAACAGCCCATAGGAAACATAATACAGGCATAGGGTCTTGGGGGTGGTCTGCATAGGAAATGTTACCTATGCCCTATATCCTTTTAGTAAGGAACCTCTGTGGCTGTCCCAGCTGTTGGATGCGTCTGGTTAGTTACATACCAAAGGGGGCATTGTACTCAACGATTGGTATGATGAATGCGGAATACAGTGGAATAATGACTTCTTTGGACCTAGATGCTAGACCTTCATTTATAAGTTATACAACACTGAATGATTTCCTCACTACTGTAGACACATGATGGTCAAAGGCTAGATTACTGTCTATGTGTGTCCATAGCTACTGTATCACCTCTAAGGGTTTATTGGCAAAGTGATAGTTACCAGGGGTGGATGACTTCTGGAAGGATACTATCATGCATTTCTTGGCATCTGCCCTTCATAGCAATTCAGGCAGTTTATATCATAGTTGTACAGTTTGAGAATTTTGTATCTGTTGCTGCCATCTAGTGGCCTTTTATTTATAGCAGTTAGATTAATTTGTTTTACAGCATTATAGCAAGCCTCCGGAAGTGATGTAACTCAGTCAGGAAGCAGCTTTCTTTCTAGTCCTCATGAAGTGCAGTCATGATCTTCTTTTCCCAGGTCCTGGTATTCAGATCTCCTGTAAGGAATTTGTATGTTGTAATTCTTTGTATTTAGAAGTGTTGTATATTATATATATTCTGATATGTTGCTATTTGTATTGTGTTGCAGTTTTACAAAAGTAAAAAAGTATTAAAGTTAAGAAATCTCAGTAGAGCTACAAGAAACCCTGATTCTTTCGCTTATTGGATTTTCTTAAAGTGTTAAGCTGTCCGTTTAGCTGTACTACACATCGCACAGTGCTGTGAGAATGGAACAGTAAAAAGGAGATCCTTGCAGTCCTGAATACAAGAAGTTGCTGCACTGCAAATATGAGTCTGAGATCAGGGAAGAAGTATAAATCTGAGGATATGTCCCCCATGACACAGCATGGCAGGGAGAATAGTTCTAGTGTCCTGAAAGATGATACATGGTCACATGGCTCCAAATCATCAAGATCCAGTAAGATGTCCTCAGCATGTTCCTTAGCAATCAGAGCTCATGCTAAAGCAGATGCGGCACGTGCCCAACTGGCATTTGCTGAAAAATAAGCCATTATGATGTGACAAAAAGCAGAATTGGAAGCTAACCTACATATTTTTCAGTGCTAGAAAGCAGCTGCTGCGGGAGCAGCAGAGGCCACTGCTTATCTGGAAGCAAATTCATCAGTAAGCGAGATAACTCACTTAGAACCAGAAGTCCCAGAGAAACCTCTCTCCTCTGCTGAACATGCAAGTGAGTACATCCAGAAACTTACTAGTATGCATGCAAGCCAGCAGTCACCTAAGATTATGCAAGGAGAATCCAGCCCAAAGCCAGCAGATGTCTCGAGTATGCCCCATCAGTCTTGTGATGTCAGCAGTGTCAAACCAACAAAAGAACAACCTCCAGAGCTCCTTAGAAATGGAAATCCAGGACTCCCACTACCACAGCCTAAAAATTACATGCCTGAACACCAAAACATACAAGATGTCACAAAGTATCTTATCTGCAAAGAAATGGTTAACTCAGGTTTCATCAAGTCTGATGACAGTCCAGAAAACTATTGGGCATGGAAGTCCTCCTTTCTGAGTGCAACTAGAGATTTAAATTTGGCAGCTGCAGAAATGCTGGACTTAAAAATGGCTGGGTAAGGAGTCAGCAGAGCATGCAAAAAGCATGCGTAGAGAATACTTATTTAACCCTTTGGCAGAACTTAACATGGCATGGCAGAGGGTAGAAGAAAGATATGGTTCACCTGAAGCAATTGAAGGTGCTCTACTGAAAAAGCTTGAGACCTTCCCCAAGTTGAGCAATAAAGACAATATAAAAATACAACAATTGGGCGATCTTCTTCTAGAAATAGAGTGTGTTAAAGAGGAGGGCTATTTGACAGGCCTTTCATATTTAGATACTGCTCGTGGTACTAATCCAATAGTGGAGAAACTACCATATACCTTGCAACAAAAGTGGGCATCTGTTGGAGCTAAATACAAAGTGGAAAATGGAGTAGCTTTTCCCCCTTTCTTTGTATTTTCTAGGTTCATTTAGCAGCAAGCAAAGATTAGGAGTGACCCCAGCTTTGCCTTCATTAGTAGCAATAATCCACCATCCAGACCAGAAAAGCCTTCCAGACCTCATGGTAATACTTCTGTGTTCACACACAAAACAGTTGTACCTTCAAGGGCCACAAACAGTCAAGACAGCAGCAAGGTGAGCCTACAGAAAGTCCTGATAGGCACTGCCCAATTCAAAGGAAGCCTCATCCTCTGAAAAGGTGCAAAGGGTTTAGAGGTAAGCCTACTGAGGAGAGAATGTGCTTTCTTAACCAAAAGGCATCTGTTTCAAGTGCTGTGAATCTACTAAGCATATAGCTAAAGACTATAAAATATCAGTCGAGTGCACAGAATGTGGCAGTGAGAAACACATAGTGGCCTTACACCCTGATCCACCTCCACAACCCGCAGGGATGGTAGAAGCCAGGAAAGATCAGGGCAGGGAGCAAAAAGACAATTCCCCTTCTTCAGTGATGTCTAAGTGCACTGAAATCTGTGGCCAAGGTAAAAATCCACGGTCATGTTCTAAAATCTGTTTAGTCACTGTATATTCCACCGGGAAAAGAGACAAAGCAGTGAAGATTTATGCAGTTCTTGATGAGCAGAGCAACAAATCACTTGCAAGGTCAGACTTTTTCGATATATTTAACATTAAAACAACTGCAGCTCCCTATACTCTAAAGACATGCACAGGCATTATGGAAACTGTAGGCAGAAGAGCCATAGACTTTGTTATTGAATCTTTTGATAAGGAAAAGTGATTCTTATTACCTGCACTGATAGAGTGTGACATGATACCTGATGACAAGTCATAAATTCCTTCTCCGGAGGTGGCTTATCATCACCCTCATCTCCACCCAATTGCTCACCTCATTTCAGCTGTTAATTCTGGTGCTTCTATCCTTTTGCTTCTTGGAAGAGACATTTTAGAAGTACACAAAGTGCAGGAGCAAATTAATGGACCGGTCAACGCCCCTTATGGTCAGAGACTTGACTTGGGTGGGTCATTGTAGGAGAAGTTTGCCTGGGATCAGCTCACCAACCAAACAGCATCAGTTCCTTCAAGATGCCTGTATTAACAAATGGCTGCACATCCTTTTTCAGTCCATGCCAGAACAACTTTACTGTTAAAGAAAGTTTTGATAATTTAACATGGTTTTGGGACTCTTCTTCACACAGCAAAGCAGATACCAGCTTTAACACAGAAACTGACAATCTAGGGATTTCAGTGTTCCAGAAATCAAAGGACGATGATAAACAAGCCCTGTCCATAGAAGATCAAGCCTTTCTCTGGATCATGGACAGAAAGACTTACCAGGATGATAATAACAGCTGGGTGGCCCCTCTGCCGTTTTGCACACCCAGGTATCCTATTTATCCAATTCATCAAAAGGTTACTGGATAATGATCACGCTGAAATTGCAGGACCACTGGATCAAGGTAAAGAACACTGATATCTGCCAATGTTTGGTGTTTACTACCCACACAAACCTGATCAAATAAGAGTTGTGTTTGATTCCAGTGCAGAATGTGAAGGTATTTCTTTAAATAAGGTAGTGTTAAGTGGTCCTGGTCTAAACAATACTCTACTAGGGGTCCTCATGTGCTTTAGAAGAGAGCCCATTGTCTTCACAGCTGATGTGCAGCAGATGTTTTACTGTTTTCTGGTGAGAGAGGACCACCGAGATTATTTAAGTTTTCTCTGGTACAAAGATCATGACATAGACAGAGAAGTAGTGGAGTACAGAATGAGAGTGCATGTCTGTAAGGACAGCAGTACCTCTCCTGCTGTGACTATATACTGTATGTGTAATGTACATGTCTTCGGCAACAGTCCCTCTCCTGTTGTGGCTATATACTGTATGCGTAATGTACATGTCTTCGGCAACAGTCCCTCTCCTGTGGTGGCTATATACTGTGTGCGTTACATGTCTTCGGCAACAGTCCCACTCCTGCTGTGACTATATACTGTATGCGTAAAGCTGCCCTAAAAGGAGCTGAACATTATGGACAAGATGCCAAACACTTTGGGTTGAGACATTTCTATGTAGATGATGGACTTGCATCTGCTAGCACTCCTGAGATAGCAATTTACATTCTCAACAAAACAAAGCAGATGCTGGCAGAATCTAATCTGCGACTTCATAAGGTTGCTTCTAACAACAAACAGGTCATTGAAGCCTTTCCTGCAGAAGACAGAGCTAAGGACCTTAAAGATCTTTGTCTGGGTACAGACTCCCTTCCTCTTCAGAAAAGTTTAGGACTAGGCTGGGATCTAGAAACAGACAGCTTTGTTTTTCAGGTCTCTTCAGTGGAAAAAAACTTCACCAGAAGAAGAATCTTAGCTACCGTGAACAGCCTTTATGATCCCCTTGGGTTTGTTGCACCAGCGACTATAAAAGGTAAGGCCTTATTCCGTGAACTGTCATCTGGGAAATGGGAAAGGGATGCATTACTCCCACAAGACAGACTGCATAAGTGGATCAGTGGAAGGAGTCTTTGCAGGCTTTGAAAGGCTTAAAGATACCCAGATGTTATGGGCCTGTTTCACTGACAGCAGCCTGTAAAAATGAAATGCATATTTTTTCAGATGCATCCATCACAGCTATAGGTGCAGTAGCCTACTTGAAAACAACTGATGCAGTAAGTGCATGTTGTGTTGGGTTCATTATGGGAAAGTCTAAGTTAAGCCCTAGACCAGCGCATACAATCCCTCATTTGGAGCTATGTGCAGCTGTATTAGCGCTAGAACAGTATGAGCTAATCAGAGATAAAATAGACCTGGAACTGGATGTTGTGAAATTCTTTACAGGCAGTAAAACCATCCTGGGGTACATCTGCAATACCTCTAGAAGATTCTTTCTGTATGTCTCTAACTGAGTAAATAGAATCAGACAAGTAACTCCTCCTGATCAGTGGTTCTACATACCCACAGAGCAAAACCCTGCTGATTATGCTACAAGGCCCACACAGACAGCCTGCCTTCAGAACACTATATGGTTCTCAGGCCCTTCGTTTCTTTACCAGCCAGTTAAAGACAATTCAAATGACACGGCTACTGGTTATCCTCTCATAGAGCCTGAAGCTGATCCTGAAATTAAACCAGCAGTTGCAAGCTTCAGCACTAGAGCCTTTGATTCCACTATTTATTCACATTGTTTTGAAAGATTTTCAAACTGGAAGACACTAGTTGAAACTATAGCCAGTCTTATTCATATTGCCAGATGTTTTCAGAGAAAATCAGATAGCTCTCTACTTAGAGACTAGAAAAGTTTTCATCAGAAAGTTAGCTTAGAGGAACTTTCACAAGCAAAGAATGTGATCATCTCTTGTGTTCAGCACAAACATTTCAAAAAGGAATATGACTGCATAAAAGAGAAAAAGGCATTGCCAAAACAAAGTCATCTCAAGAAGTTTAGTGCTGTTATAGATCAAGATGGACTGCTGAGAGCTGGCAGACACTTGTCCTTTGCAACATTGACTGAACAGGAAAAGCAACCAATTATCATCCCCCACAATCATCACATTGCTACACTGATTGTGAATTATTACCATAACCAAGTGGGTCATCAAGGACATCACATAACAGAAGGTGCAATCAGAGCTGCGGGTTTCTCGATCCTTGGTGGTAAATGCCTGATGTCTGCAGTTATTCACAAATCTGTTATCTGGTGTAAACTAAGAAGGGAATTAGAAAGTCAAAAGATGGCAGATTTACCAGAAGATAGAGTGACTCCTGAACCACCATCCACTAACGTGGGTATTGACGTTTTTGGCCTGTGGACAGTGGTAACCCGCCGCGCTAGAGGAGGTAGTGCTGACAACAAACACTGGGGAGTACTTTACATGTCTGTCTACACGAGCTGTACATATAGAACTGACTGAATCTATGTCAGCTTCCAGTTTTATTAATGCCTTGAGAAGATTCTTTTCAATCCGTGGCCCAGCAAAGTTACTTCGCTCTGACAGAGGGACAAACTTTGTGGGAGCTTGTAAGGAACTGAATGTTTGTGCAGGTGATACAGCAGTATGAGATTATCTACAAGACAAAGGATGCACATGGGTCTTCAATCCTTCGCACTCATCTCATATGGGTGGTGCTTGGGAAAGACTAATAGGTGTAGCTAGACGCATCTTGGATGCAATGTTGCTCCAAGATAAGCCCACTCGTCTGATCCATGAGAGTTTAAGTACCTTTATGGTGGAAGTTATGGCTATTATGAATGCAAGACCTTTAGTACCAGTGTCAAATGATCCAGATAATCCTGAGGTTCCTACACTAGCCATGCTTTTGACTCAGAAGGCAAACTCTTTGTTGGCTCCTTCTGGTAACTTCGAAACAGCAGGCCTTCATGTAAAACAATGAAAGCAAGTTCAGAGTCTTGCTAACACCTTCTGGAAAAGATGAAAAAGGGAATACTTGTCCACCTTACAAAGTCACAAAAAGTGGACCCGAGACTATCCAAATGTTAAAGTAGGTGATGTTGTGTTAATGAAGGACAGTCAAAAATGTAGGAATAAATGACCTGTGGGACTTATCGTTGACACGTTGCCAAGCAGAGATGGTAAAGTGAGAAAAGTGGAAGTAAGAGTTGTCAAACAAGGAACTGCTAAAGTTTATTTGAGGCCAGTCTCGGACATTGTTGTTCTTGTTTCTGAAAATGTTAAAATGTGTTATTGTGTGTAGTAATATTAATGAGTGTAGTGGCATCCCGTAATATGCCAGACAGGGAGTATTCTGCCCTTCATAGCAATTCAGGCAGTTTATGTCATAGTTGTACAGTTTGAGCATTTGTTATCTGTTGCTGCCATCTAGTGGCCTTTTAGTTATAACAGTTAGATTAATTTGTTTTACAGCATTATAGTAAGCCTCCGGAAGTGATGTAACTCAGTCAGGAAGCAGCTTTCTTTCTAGCCCCCATGAAGTGCAGTCATGATCTTCTTTTCCCAGGCCCTGGCATTCACATCTCCTGTAAGTAATTTGTATGTTGTAATTATTTGTATTTAGAAGTGC
Organism: Protopterus annectens; assembly: GCF_019279795.1. Taxonomy (NCBI): domain Eukaryota; kingdom Metazoa; phylum Chordata; order Ceratodontiformes; family Protopteridae; genus Protopterus; species Protopterus annectens. The sequence continues at coordinate 1,281,465,044 of NC_056746.1, read as the reverse complement.
TGTATATTGTATATATTTTGATATGTTGCTATTTGTATTGTGTTGCAGTTTTACAAAAGTAAAAAAAGTATTAAAGTTAAGAAATCTCAGTAAAGCTACAAGAAACCCTGATTCTTTCACTTATTGGATTGTCTTAAAGTGTTAAGCTGTCCGTTTAGCTGTACCACGCCTCACACACTGCTGTGAGAACGGAACACCATGGCTCTGACACCAGTTATTTGTGTGTGTCAGCCCTTATTGGACAACATCTGTATCAGTGGCAGATTCAATGACTTGAGGTGGACTCCTTAATTCTAACTTCTTGTGCCCTGTCTGTGAGCCAGCTGGCTATCCACCAGGTGACATAAAGGTTTATACCTAACTACCTGAGTTTATCAAAAATGCCGTAATGATGTATTGTGACAAATGCCTTGGCCAGGTAGAGGTAGGCAGTGTGAACCATTTTGCTCCTATCCATTTCTTATATGACCTTTTTGAAGTCCACCAGGTTGAGTAGGCATGACTTGCCTTTGTTGAAACCAAAGTGGGTTGGGTCCAGTGCCTGAAGGTTTATTATGTCATCAGTGAATTTAACTTCAAAAAAACTATGAGCACCATTAATATTTAAAAACAATATGGCAATTTACATTGACAATTATTCATGTATAAACAGTAGAATAAAAATGCAAAAGTCCTTAAGAATTTCCATTTGTAGAGTTCTGAAGAGCACTGGGTTTGACATACAGAAATGTCTGGGAGAGACAAGCTAAATTATATCCAATATAGAATGTTCATGCCTGGTCTCAGTTTCAGTGAAAAACAGAATAGGAGCAGATTTCCAAACTACTTCCATTTTACATGATTTTACAGTATACACAAAAGTTGATTTTACTTGCTTTTGCCATAATTCATATTGTATATCAGAAAATGAGTACCACTGCTTATTATATCAAAGGTATGTCTGAGAAAACTGACAAAGAGATGCCGTTCAAATTTATGTATTTTTTTTTTCTTATGGCTGCTGAAAAGTATCCTAACTGAAACTGTGGGTACATCTTTTAGCATCAGTGAATTCATAACCTGATTGGAATTAAGTTATCTTGATTTTATATTTGCACTTTCAGCTGTTGATGATTGTCTTATCATTCTAAAATTCATGCTACTTTTTGAAAGTTTAACTGAAGTGATTTTAATACCCTTTTTAAGTCATTGTTGAAGTTCACACTAAGTGATCTAATGTTTTTGGAGCAGGTAAACTACTCAATGACAGCAACGCATTTTTTTTTTCTATATTCCTTGAAGGGGCAGCAATTTTCATACAGTTTCATGATATCTTCTCAAAACTAGGCTTCCTTGTTCACTCAATGCTCACTCCCAGAAATGATTACGCTCACATAAATATATTCTGCTTCCTTCACCTTGAAATGCCTGTCACTGTTTGAGGGGGGTGGTGAGTTTCATTTATTGTTGCCCGTTATTTAAAATTCTTTTGTTAACCTGGGAGGGGGCTAGGGTAAAATGCATGACACTTTTATGTATATAATGATTTTATCAACTATATTTTTTCATGTAGAAAAATAATAAAATGCTATGGTTATGGTTATGTTTATATATAATGTTAATCTATGTTTAAAACTTCTAAATAAAAAGGAACTTTAAAATGTAGAGACAAGTAGCAGGGAGAGAGAGAGAGAGAGATGTCAGGATAGGGTATAGATGTAACATTCTCAGAAATTTTATCTATGCCAGTAGCCAGCACACACCAAAGAAGTGAAAAACAGAAGAGCATGACCGGGAGTTGGACAACACACTGGGAAAAGGGGTTTGGGTGGTTAGAAGAATGGGCGAAGGCTTGGCAGAAAGGCTAACTCTACACTAGAGATAGGTTCATAGGTTTGTACTAGGCTATCTGCCCTAGGGCATTTATAAGCCTAGCCAGAGTGTGTGTGGCTTACACCACCTCTTAGGATGAGAATACTATGCCCATTTAGGGTTTAGTTAACTGTGCCTCTGTCTAGTAGTGACACAGAGATGACCCCCGGGGTAAACCTACGATCTCCCATCCACTCGTCAAAATTTCTCTTGAATAGAGTTAGTGAGGGGCTCTGCCTAACATGGACTGGGATTCTGTTCCAGAGTGTAGGGAGCCTCTGGGTTATGAATCTGTCCCTCCAGCACATCCTATTTATTTCTGTGTTGAGGTTCAAGTCTCTTGCTCTCGTGGCTCTGGTGGATTTGGATTTTTTGAGGTGGAGCATGTCCATTAATTCCGGATTGGACATGGCCTTGTACATCAGGCACAGATCACCTCTGAGCAGGTGGTATGCGACTGAATAGAGCTGGAGTTTCTTCAGCCGGGCAGCATATGACATATGTTTGAGACCCTTTATCCTCTTGGTGAGGAACTTTTGGGGTCTTTCCAACTGCTGCAGGTGTCGGGTAAGATACATCCCAAATGGGGCATTGTACTCAATCATTGGCCTGATAAGAGAAGAGTACAGGGGCACAATGACCTCCCTTGATCTACATGTGAATCCCTTCATGAGAAGGTGGGCAATATAGAAGGTCTTCCTAACCACTTTGGCAATGTGAGTGTCAAATGAGAGGTTACTGTCAACTTGGGTCCCTAGGTCCCTGATTACCTCTTCCGTACTTAATGGATTACCACCTATGTGGTAATTTGTGGGTACCTTGTTTTTCCCAAAGGGTATGACTATACATTTTTTGGTGTTCAGCTTAAGGCCATGGCTCTGGCACCAATTATCTGTTTCTATGAGGCCTCTCTGAAGGATGCTTGTGTCTGCTGGAGTATCAATTATGGCGCCCAGTTTGCAGTCATCTGCGAACTTTGTCAGCCACAATCCTCCTATGTTTGCCTGCACCTCGGAAAAATAAATGCCGAACAAGAGGGGTCCCAGGACTGAGCCCTGTGGGACACCGCTTGTGACCGGCTTAGAGTCTGACATGGCTCCAGCAACTCTGACCATGTGGGTTCTGTCCTTGAGCCAGTTTGCAACCCATCTTGTGACATATGGGTTTACATTTAAGCTGGTGAGTTTGTCTATGATGCCCGAGTGGGGTATTGTGTGAAGGCTTTTGCAAGGTCAAGGTAGGCTGTGTGAACTGCCTTACCCTCATCAATGGCCTTAGTGACTGTTTCAAAAAAGTCGACCAAGTTCAAAAGGCAGGATCTGCCCTTGACAAAGCCAAATTGGGTAGGATCCAATGTCTGTAGGTCCCCAATGTCTTTGTTTATGAGTTCCATAATGATCCTCTCCATAGCTTTGCAGACCAGGCTCGTCAAGCTTATGGGGCGGTAATTTCCAGGGTCCGTAGAAGCACCTTAGATAGGCTTTGCCTTAGCATAGAAGGGAGAGTGGTGCTCAAACCTAGGATGGATAGTGCATCTTCCAAATCCTATGTTTAAAATAATTTTAAAAGTCTGAAACTTATAGGGGATTAACATCATGGGCTTTTAACAAGCATTATCCTGTTGTCCAGGACTTGATTCTGTTAGCCTCCATTTGTCTATTGTGTGACTGAGCAAGTTAACTAGACAATGTTCCTGAACTGCACCCAGAAAGAGGTTTGACCCTAATGGTCTGGTTAACAAATGAATAAAATATATAAATAAACTTGAGATGGGAAGGAGAAGAGAACTGAAGAAACAGCACTTACAGATGCAGGCGATAAATCCTTACATCACCCATTACATGTACTCCTCAGATATCAATAACCAGGTGCAGGCAAGTGGGGCTTTGATAAACGAAAATCCCTGGCCAAGGTGATGATGATGATGATGACACCATGTTCACCCCTAGGAAAATTAATGGCATATACGGCTGTTTGTCCGGGGCAATGAATGAGCCATTAAGGGGGAGACTTGATAGTTAGAAGGGATCAGAGCAAACAGAACTTGACTCGAGAGAAAAGTGGCTCAGGTAAAAAAATGTGGGGTCAGAAAGGAGGCGGAAAACCATTATATAAAGGAGATAAAAGTTATAACTTTTGGTAAGTACCCTGGTGGTTATGATACAAGATGAGGGAGTGCGGTGGACCTATACAGTATACAGTCCTCCACAATACAGTATACAGTCCTTCACAAACTAGGGTGAAGTATGAAAGAAATGGGAGACAAAACAAAGCAGCAGGTTAAAAGGAAGAATTATATTCATGGGGTAATCTGAATCTGCCAGCAGTAGACTAGGAGATTCCAAGCTTCAGGAGAGAGGTGGAATGGGAATAACTGAGATCGTGGACCGTGCAAGTTTCCATCTGCTGATGCGGAACTATACAAATGATCAAATTCTGGATGTAATTCCAATCAAGCATGGAAAGAGGCCGGTATGTCAAAGGTGTCTGGCAGTTCAATGCAGAGGATCATGTCTATAAGCTGGTAATGAAGTTCATCCTATAGGCCTGGATTTGATTCCCTTCAGGGTCCATTTGTGAAATGTTAGACTGTTTACAAGTGAAGCTAGCCAGGTATTGCCTCCAGTTTGCTTAATATGCTAGTACACAGTATAGACCATTAATGAAAAATGTGTTCTGTACTACATGATGTGCTGATTGTAACAGAATTGGGCTTATTTATTGTCTTAGCTGTAACTGTGTTCCCACAAAAATTCTGTTTTGGGGAGATAGCAAAAGAAATATGTCTCAGAATGCATAAGCATATTCCTGACGTCAAGAATAATGCTAGTTAGAAACCTAAGGTAAAGCTCTTCTGTGAGGGTCATGACTACCTTGAGAGCTTAAAGCTTCAAACTCTCTCAATGGTAATTAAGGATATACCAATGGGCCAGGTTAAGAGAAGGACAGCACAAAGGAATGCTGCGGATTTTAAAATGTGGCACCTCACCATGCCACACTATGAATAATCAGTCTGAAAGCATATCTTACAACACAATGCATTCTCTATCTGTGTGTTCTTATGTAGGAATTTATGTCTTAGTAGTTAGCTCCTACTCTTATTTTTAAAATATGGAAAGGACCATGGGCCAGGATTCAGAGAGATTCTCTCCTTCTGGACTTATTGTCCAACACATATAGGAGAATTAATAGGAAGAGAGAACCACCAGTTCACAAACATGGTAAAGCAGGGTTCCTATTAGAACTAATGCATTTTGTTGAATGCGTTTTCGTCGACACATAAAGAGTGAACAGGCAAAAACAGCGAAGCGGCTGTTCAGCGAATTCTTTTCCTGGGAAAGAAGTCACTTGACTGCTTCTTTGCTTTGTCATGTTCTGCACTGTAGTGTGGTCCCTTGATCAGTATAGCTTCCAAGCGTGAATGTGCAACAGTTACTGACCTTAGGGTTTGGGTGCGGGTTAAGGTAAGTGCATATGTATGAAAGTGTTTACTGTTTTTTTTTTTTTTGCATTAGATGTATGGTTGAGTTACGTGTGTATGTGTTTTCAGCTGTTTACTTTTGTTTTGGGGGGTTGAATTAGGGTTAAGGTAAGTGGGAATGTGTTTGGAACTGTTTACGTAAATGTGCAAGAGTTACTGACCTTAGGGTTAGGGTGCGGGTTAAAGTAAGATATGTTTTAAAATGTTTATTTTTTTTTCCCGTTAGATGTATGGTTGGGTTACGTGTGTATGTGTATTCAGTTGTTTACTGTTTTTTGGGGGGGTACAATTAGGCTTAGGGCACGTGTGTATGTGTTTGGAAGTGTTTAATGTTTTTTTTTTTGGTTGGAACAGCGATTTCTTTCCCTAGGAAAAAAATCACTGTTCTGTGGTGTCGACATTTTCAGCTTTCACTGAAAATGTGTCGATGAAACATCATTCGCTGTTTTAAGCATTCGATGTTTCAATATAGACCCAGTAAAGCCACACAGATAACCACCTCATTAGTGGCTCATTACTGTGTCTCCAAATTGAACAATGAGTTGTCAGACCTGAGTGTTCTTCCTACCAGCCCTCACATTGTGGTAGCACAGACAACCCCTATACATACACACACACATTCAGACAACCACACACACACACACACACACACACACACACACACACACACACACACACACACACACATGGACACATATCCTCCAACACATTCACAACACACACACACGCACATGCACACACATGGACACATATCCTCCAACACATTCACACACACACACACACACACACACACACACACACACACACACACACACACACACACACACACACACACACACACACACACACACACACACACACACACACACACACACACACACACACACACACACACACACACACTCATGGAAAGACTCACCCATACACTAACATGCACATGCCAACATCACCAACCATCATCCTATACATTCCTCTGGATTGAGTTAGTCCAGAGATGTGGGCATTTCTGGGGGACAGCACATGGCTTATTAGCATTACTCCCTCCAATAGAGAGCTGCAAGACTCCTATCTAAGCTATGGCCCTTGCCAAGGGAAAACCATAGCTGGAGAAGTTCTCTGAATCAGGAAGTCTGACTGTGATGTGGGAACTTTTCAAGTTAATGCTTTAACATTGAATTAAGCTTCTCTGAATCCTAGACTATGTCTCTTTAAGTAATTTACATATGTAATAAATTAATTAAGGATTGTTGGAGTGCGCTTTTATATAAACATATATTTTTTCAAGTTCTGTATTCACTTCTTGGAAAGTGAATATGAGTAGAACTACTGAAGTTAGAAAGTTAAAGAACCATTGCATTGGAATACCTGTTTGTTTGTGAATTTTCTTGTTGTGTGGTTTAAAATAAATATTTAATTGTTTAACATTTTAGCAAGTATACCATTTAAATACATGTTGTATATTTAATAATAAGGGCAAACACAGTATATCTTGTCAGTGGCTAAGTAAAGCAAATGCATTTTGGCTGCCAGTGATAATGTTTGACTTACTAGGAATAAGTCTTGTGGTTTTACTTCATGGTAAGTATACCAGCTAAATATCGATTGCTTATTTAGTCACAAGGGCAAATACGTTAGCAATTATCACTGGCTAAATAGGTCAAATGCACCACTGAAAACAATGGCAAACAAAGAAAGTGCTAAGTTACACTGATCAAGCAGTGGGTGAGGGCAGGTGAAACAGATTACAGTATGGTTCAGTTATGACAGTAGGATACTAACTGGACACTGACTGCTGGACAGAGTGATCGCCAAGTATTATCCCATTAGCAGCTGCTGGTATATGTGGTCTAAGTGTCTGACGTATTTGTACCAGAGAATTTCATCATTATGCTCTTATGCTCATTCTTCTGATTTTTCTGAAGGGAAGATTCAGCATAGCAAGTGTAGATTAAGAAACTGCTGTTACCCCCCCTTAGTTAGACTAAAGTCTGGCCTCAGAAGAGTCATTGTACTTTGATTGTAGAGGCTAACAGAATACTGAGAATTGTGAGGCTTACAGACAAGAGGGTGACAATAACCCTGATATAGAAGCTTGGATTTAAGGGATGTAAGTGAACAGAAGCCTTTTGCAGTGAGGTGTAGCCATTTTGCTTTCACAAGTTAAAGGCTATGATGTTGTCTTTAACCAGGCAGGGTAATGAGCCTGCATAACAAATAATAAGGAAAAATTCATATAGTTCTAGTCTATGTTGGTACCTTGGTCAAACCCATGTTTTTTTTAGGGGAATGTGTAACAAACTCACTGCTGTCTATAGCATAACTGGCTCCATACATCCTGGTATGGAAAAAGGGGTCTACTTCAGTAGATCGACCTCTCACTTACATGACTTGGAGGTGGTATATTTAGTTAGAGGGGTGGGAAGTGAAGGTCTCCCACATCAGTGGTTTTAATTTAGTCTCGTTTAGTTTTTTTATTCGGGATGGTCAAGCGGTTACTTACCTCACGTGAAAAGTCAGTGTTTCAGATGTCGGTCTTCTGAAGTTGTCAGTCCTTTCATCTCAGGCAAATGGGGGTCAGGTAAGTAAAGTCAATTCAGAAAAAGACCTACTTACAAGGACTTACAGGGCCTGTGTATTTTAATTTGAAAAGAGCTTTTAAAGAAGTGGAGCTTATCTTTCTTCTGGCCAGACTTAGATTAGGTTTAGCAGTGGTCACTGAAAAAGTCAGTGAAGTACATTGAAGAGTGCACATTTCAAGCTGGTTTAGGGTCTAGCACCCCAAAACTGGGATTATTTGGAGCATGGGCTCCCTAAGACTCAATTATGGGGTCATCTCTCTTCACACTACTTTTTTTTTTTTTGCTTAAATGTTTTTATTGATTTTACAAAATGAGTGTAATTTCATAAATTTGCAATATAAAACATAATTTACACAGGTTAACAGCTATATACAGTCAACAACTATAAAATCTAAACAAACAAACTATTTACAAAGGTGTTTAGGTTCATAGGTTCATAGGTTGGTACTGGGATATCTGCCCGAAGGCATATATTAGCCCAGCCACATTGTGCGGTATTCACCACCCCTTTAGTAGTTCCCTAGACCCTTGTACTAGCAGCTAGTACCCTTGGCCCCTATCTAGTAGTGCTGTTGGTGTGATCCCCAGTGTGAACTTTCTGTTACCCATCCACTCATCAAGGTTCCTCTTGAAGAGTGATAGTGAGGGGCTCTGTCTTATGTAGATCGGGACCCTGTTCCATAGTAAGGGAAGTCTCTGCAAAGGGAATCTATCCCTCCAGCATGTTCTATTCATTGTTGTGTTGAGGTTTATATCCCTAGAGCGTGTAGCTCGAGTAGATTTGGTTTTGCTAAGATGGAGCATGTTCAATAATTCTGGGTTGGACATGGCTCTGTACGTTAGACAGAGATCACCTCTGAGAAAGCAGTATGCAACAGAGAATAGTCTTAGCTTTTTCAATCATGCTGCACAGGACAACTGTTTGAAGCCAGTAATCCTCTTGGTTAGGTACCTCTGTGGTCTCTCCAGCTGCTGGAGATGTCTAGCCAGGTACATTCCAATTGGTGCTTTGTACTCAATAATGGGTCTGATGAGGGAAGAGTAGAGGGGCATCATTACATCCTTAGATCTTGATGCGAACCCTTTCATGATCAGATGGGTCACTCATCCCTCTGTAATATAAATGACAAGCAGGCAGGGTATTTAATTTAGATGCTTTAATACATAGAAACACATCAGGATGGACAGAAGCATCATAAAATACAAACTGGCTAACAGACAGACCTTACATACATGCATGCTTACATCTCAAAAAGCTTACTACAAAATGGGAGTGAGACTTGCACATGCTCAGTATTTATACACTTGTGCACGCCCTTGGATACCTTCTTAAAGGTGCATACACACACATTGATCTCCAGTGTCTATGTTTAAAAGATGTTACACATTTTTACATTTAAATCTTTATTCCATTAGGTATTACAGTTACCTCTCTCCCTTATTTCGTTCAGTTTTTTTCCATGGCTTGTAATAAGATGTGGTTCTTTCTGTTCTCATTTGAATGGTTCTCATTTCCAGTCATGATACATTCAGTACAATGTTTCTGTATTCTTTAAATCTGGGTGAAGTCTCACTTTTCCAATTTGTAGTAATGGTTTTACATGTTATAGCCAGTAATGTCCATAAAAGTGAAAACTTTGTTCTAGCAACACATTGGGGTATGGGAGCATTAAACAAAATCAAAGATTTAGACAAATGGAAATTACCATTAAAAACTATTTGCAAGAAAAAAATAACTTTATCCCAAAATGGTTTAAGTAAATGACAATCATAAAACAAATGCCTCCAATCTGCTCTCAAGTTCCTTTTATATCTCCAAAATCCTATATTTTATTTAAACATTATTTCCATTTTATGTGGTATTATAAAGAACCTGTGAATAAATTTCCATGTGAACAGTTTGCATTGCAATGAAAAGATATGTTTGTTTTGTTGAGAGAAGTATTAATTTTTTTGTCATTTGTTGTGTGATTATTGTTTTATAGTAGTCCCAAAGATTCTCTGTATGATATAATTTCATTTTCTTAATTATTTTATAGATGTTTGATAAGTAACCTTTTCCATCAACAACTTGTGTTGTTGAAAAGAGTGTTCTATAAAATTAGGTATATTTTGTCTGATTGCTAATTGCATTGTCTCTACTATGTTTAAAATTCTTTTGTCTTATATCCTGTATGCTTAGCCATAGATCATTTCCTAAATCAAATCTGTTTCTTATTTGTTCCATTGTTAAAACTTTTCCAGAATCTAGTAACCAATGCCAATAAGCCAGTTCATGTTTTCTAAGAGTCTTGATTATATCTATATCAAATGTTTTTATATTATTTTGCATGCATGCACTATGATATAACAAGAATTACTAAGCTTTTGTGTTGGGATTCTTATTCATAATGGTTTTATATCCTTTTAATATGTTTTTTTTTATGAACTTGGAACTTATGTGCTTTTGTTTGTTTTCTGTAAAAATGTTCTCTCATCATCCAAAGAAGATTATATTGTGATGGTAATGTAAGACCTAATTTTTAGTCATATCTTTTTACGTATGTGTTTCCATCTGGCAGAATAAGCATTATTTACCCATAAGGATATTGTTTTTATACTAGATGACAGTGCATGTATTTCTATATGCTCCTGCTTCCCAATCATTTAAGTGATGGTTCAGAGCTATTCTGGGTTTATTGAGATACCATAAGAAGTTTAGCATTAGTTTATTAAATTGCTTTATGTAAGAATTTGGAGGAGTTATAGAAAATTCTTGTATGAAGTATAATATTTTTTGGAAAAATAATAATTTTGATTATATAATGCCTGTCCTCCATTATAAAAAAGTATGTATTCCATTTTTGAATGAGCGTTTTAGTATTATTTAGAATATTAGAGTAGTTTATTGTTATTGCCTTATCTAGTTCATCTGTTAATGTAACCCCAAAGTATTTTATTATTTTGTCAGCAGCTATATATTTAGAAAAATCCTTATCTATGTTTTTCTTATTAGAATTTATAAGTAACATCTGGGACTTATTTTCATTAAATTTAAGGCCCAAGAATTTCTGAAAGTTTTCAATTAAATTTAATAGAGCTTTTAGAGAGGTGTTATTATCCTTTAAGGTTAACAAAATATCATCTGCAAACAAGTGAACCTTAATTTCCAGGCTATTGTCAGTTTGTATACTCTTAATATTCTTATCCATTTGAATATAATTTGCAAAAGGTTCGAAAAGTAAGGCAAATAATAAAGGAGACAAGAGACATTCCTGTTTTGAACCTTTAGTAATTTCTAAAGATTTAGAAAAGTATGATCCAATCTTCAAATATGCTAAGGATTTTTCATAAAGTGATTTAATTAATAGCATGAATTTTTGAGAAAATCTATATTCTTTTAGAACTGACCATAGATAATCCCAGTGAACAGAATCAAAGGCACTATTTATGTTTAAACTGACTATATTCATGTTAATTTTTGTATGATTAATATAATCAGTTAAATATATAATTATTTTAATGTTAGCATATGTATTTCTGTCTTTTATAAAGCCAATTTGATCTTTGTCTATTAATAATGGACGTTATTGTTTGATTCTAGCTGCATGTATTGCCATAAACATTTTATAATCACCAATTACTAACATATAGGTCTGTAAAATGAAGATTCCTTTGCTTTTTTATCTGGTTTCAAAATAGGTGATATTATTCTATATTTCCAAGAAGGAGGAATATTCCTTTACTAATGAAAACACTTTAAATAGTAATGCCAGAGCTTCTTTCTGGGATCACATTAGCTATGCCATGTGCTTTGTTTGGCTTTAAAATTTTAATTTGGGATTTAAGTTCAGTCATGATTATTTGCTTGTCTATTCATTTTATATGATCATCTGTTAGTTTGGTTTTGATATGTTTTCTAAAGAAATACTTTAACATGTTTTGAGCTTCTATTATTTTCTTTTGGGTATTAACTTTATGAAACTATAATTTAAATGATTCTATTATCCCTTTTAAGTCTGATACTTTCTTTCTGGTATTTGGAATATATATTTCCTTTATTTGATTAGCTTTTATGATCTTTTTAGCTCTATTTGTTATTCTTTTCTGATTTCTAGGGTTAATTGAATAAGAAAATAGTTTGATCTTCTATAAATTTATCATTGTCTTATGAAGTAGTGTCTCTAAATATTTTTTATTTATGTCATCTAATTCACTTATTAAATTTGTCTTTCCCTTCTGAACGTCTAGCTTTGCTATATCAATTTTTGCTTGGAATTCCAGGAAGCGTTTGTCCCATTGCCTTTTCTTGTTTTTAAACCAAGTTAATACTGTACTATATAAATATGACTTCAAAGAGTCCTAACTATATATCTCTAACACATCTTCCATAAGATTTATGTCTAAAAACATTTGTATCTCTTCAACTTAAAATTCCTTAAATCCTTTAAGTTTGTAATGTATGAAAAAATTCTAGTTACGGTTATTCTTTGTGTGGTATTGAAATCAAAATAAAAAGTAATTGCATTATGGTCTGACAATGGGCATGTGACTACTTTGACTTTATCCAACTTTGTAGTTATATCTCTTGATATATACACTCTATCTATTCTTGAATGTGTGTCATGTCAATGAGAGTAATGTGTAAAGAATAATGTATAAGGAACAGCATATTCATTAATGTCTACAATATTAAAAGTTTCAGTAAAATCAGAGAGCACCTTAGAAATTGCTGTTTTTGTTTGTGTGTTTCTAGCATTGGTGTCCTCATCATTCATTATGCAATTAAAGTTTCCTGCTATGATTATTTCCCCCTTTAACATGGTGTAGAATGTCTTCTAAATGCACCTTGGCAACTTTGACACCTAATCCAGGTATCCAATAAATGTTTACTAGAGTTTATATCTTCCCATTTATGGATATTGTTACTAAACAGAACATCCCTGTTTTTTTCATAATATGTATTTAAAGTTTTTGGCATTAAGATTGAGTTTTTCCATATGATTGCTACTCCTTTCTTGTTTTGTTTATAGTGCGATCTTACTAAAACTGTATAGTTATTTGTGTTCATTTTATGTCTTCTTGTATAAGGTGTGTTTCTTACAATAAAATCTGTGCATTAAACATCTTCAAATATTTTAAGAGACTTTCCCTTTTACAATTATTATTTAGACCATTTACATTAATGGAAATACATGTCATAGTTAAATTATTACAACTCAAACTCCTAGACATGGGCATATATTTTAACTAATAAGCACATCTATTAAACTAAAAAGAATGACTTATTTTCATTTAATGTAGCAAAGTAGTTAGAACTCATAAACACCCAATAAAAAAGAATTAAATAATCAAACCTGAAAGACTGAGACAAAAAACAAACTAACCTTCCTATGGGGAAACAAACCCCAGTTTTGAATAGACTAGTCATTCAAGTGTTCCCTATAATGACCCCTTCAAGAATCATTTCTCAACCCAATTATCTATACGTTTTGTCTAACAGAAATAAACTTGCTATGTCTTGTATGCTATTCATATAAGACATTTTTCATAAAATTTGATTTTAAATCCAAGAAAAAATATTTAACATAACCATATTGCTATATTAAGCATATTAATTTGATATTAAAATAATGCAAGTTACAATGACTTTTTGTGTTTGTTTATAATATACAGTAGTTGTCCATTAGTGAAACTCCTTTTGATAAGAACGGATTAATATTTGTCATTCAGATTAATCTAATTAATCAGCAAAACAATTCAGATATATAAAACTACATAACAAGGTTCCATCACTCTAGTTAAACCCAGTGAAGCTGCTGTTATTATATTGTGTAGTAGCACAGTCTGCCTCACATTAAGCTCTTTATTATATATGATCTAATTACAACAATTTCCTGTCTAATTGCATTAAAATCAAATACACTGTCTGTTTTATAAGTTCACTAAATTGTTTGTCAGTAAATCTCTCATTACTTTTACTCATATTCAAATTGTAAAGTTTTGTGTGTTATTAGGTAAATATCCTTTTAGGAAGCTGAGAAATTCAAACAGCTCATTGTTAACCTTTAACCTGAATGCTTACATCATGCCTGAGACTTTTACTTTCATTTTCAAGCACTCGCATGGTTGCAAAAAGATTTTCAGCTTCTAAAGATGCTAATAATGGAAATAAAATCTTGGGAACAAGAAAATAAGCTTTTCAGCTTGCGACCTTTCCAGGAAGCTGAGAAACAAGTAGGTAAGCAATTTGTGTACTTCTAAACATGCCCAGTGCTCGAGGAGTGCTTGAGAGCTTTCCCTCCTTCTGAATGACGGTTTATAAAGCCCAAACATGTCTGTGTAGTTAAAATCAACAAGTAAAACAAAAAAAAATAATAAAACAGCTAGCACAGCACTGTATAAAAAACTTAATTAATCTAAAAACCGTGTTTAATCTAAAAAATAAAAACAGTAAAACGCATATAACAGATGAGCGCTTTAACACCAAATGTGCTTCATCAGTTCTAAAAACAAACTAACAAGCAATACTTAAATACAGTCAGGAAAGTTCAAAATCACCTGGTCAAGTCACATGACTTCAGCAAGGGGTTTTAAAGGTATATGCTCATTTAATATTTCCCTTTGTCAGATTGTAAAATTAACATCCATTTAACTTCGAACCATTCTGTTTTTTGTTTTAATATCACCTCCTCAGGTTCCTACATTAAATAATTCCAAAACTAAAAACTTAAAAGAGTGTTCGATACCAGTGTTACAAATATGTTTATATAAAGCATTCCTACTCTCACATTTGCTTATTTCATATAAGTGTTCCCTGATACGATTCTTCAACATTCAATTCATCTTACCAACATAGTAGCATCCATACTGATCACAAACAGCCAAATAGACCAGGTTTCTACTAGTGCAGTCAGCATAGAAATTTAATTTAAAAGTACGTCCAGTAACAGAATGTAAAAATGGTATCATCAGTTTGAATGTACTTACACATGTTACATAATCTCCATAAATGTGTCCCTTTCCTAACTGAAATACAGGGCCTGTTGCTAACTAGAGGTTTGTAGCACAGCAGGTTCTTAATGGAACTATTATTCTTATAGCAAAAGTGTGGAACTTCACCAAAGAAGTCCCTGCATCTGGCATCAGTAGTCAAAATATGCCAGCACTTCCTAATGATGTCACAGATAGTTTGAATGTCATTTGAATAGGTAACACACATTCTAAAATCATTTCTGCTATTATTCTGTATTACCAGATTGTCAACACTATAGTTAGAAAAATAGGGTCTAGCTGAATCATTTCTATGTGACAGAACCTCATGACGTGCCATCCCTACCTCATATTCAGAGTACCCCCTAGAGCAAAAGTCCTCACTCAGGGTATCAAAAGAGGAAAGCATATTCTCATAATTTTTATTTATTCTTGCATGTCTAGAAAATTGCTTTTCAGCACATTACACTTTACATACTTAGGGTGCATACTCTGGTAGTGCAGTGTGTTAACTTTCTTGCATGGTTTACTACAGAGCTGAGTATCAAAAACATAAGGGTTATTCAAGACACAAACATCAAGAAAAATCTATCAAGGTTTGGGAATGCTTAAATGTGAACTTTAAAAAATCAGTGGTCTGATGTAAATAGTCCACAAACTAATTTAGGTCTCTACTGAGACAGTCCATACAAAGAACACATAATCCACTAAATGTACATAATGTGGGGTGTACTGGAAAAATAAATTACTACTGTCTAGACTCCCAATATGTGAGCACTATGTTGGCATAGCTGTTTGCACACATGGTGCCCATAACCACCCCAACCTTCTGATGGTAATAGCTGTCATGAAACATGAAGACATTATTACTAAGTATAATGTCAAGCAATGACCATATCAGGTGTATATGACCTGTGGAATAATCAGAGTTCTTAGACAAAAACAGCCTAACAAAGTCTATTCCTACCTCATTAGGAATTATGGTAAAAGGGGTAGTACATCCATGGTAACCAACATAACATCATTCATGCTATTTCTGCAAGACCAATCAAACAGTTGCATCAAAAAGTGCTTAGTGTCTCTAAGTACAGTATTTGTCTTATCAATAACAGGGCATAACTGCTTTTCAACATAGATCGACAAAGGTTCAGTCACTCACTCACAGCCTGAGACAATGGGTCTCATGGGTGGGTTACTTAGACACTTATGAATCTTAGGAAGGCCATAAGTATTGGAATAATTTGAAATTCAACCATAAAAGTAATCATACAAATCTCTGCTTACTACACCTGCCATTAACAGTTCATGAATGCTATTATGTACATTTGGAATAACCTTAGCAATGTCACTTTTATGGCATTCAGTATAAGTATCAGCATCATTTAGCATTAAATACATACTTTCAAGGTATTTAGTAGTATCCATAAGCACGATGGTACCACCTTTATCTGCAGGGTGCACATAGACACACTTATTTCAGATCAACTCAAAAAGTGCTTTAAACAGAATGTCAGTAAGGTTATGAAACATCCTGTGATGTTTCTGTCTCATGAACTCATAAATGTCACATTCTCATAGCTTTTAGAATGCCTCGGTCAAAGGAGAGTTGATTGGAACAAACTGGCTAGGCTTCCTAAAGCCAGTATGCTCATAAGCATTATTACCATAAAGAATCCCAAGCAAGATTCTATGAACAAACAGTCTTAAGTCAGTGAGGACCTCATGTAAGGATGAGCCTCTCGCAGGAATAAAAGAAAGACCCTTGTTGAGTACCTCATGCTGTTCATTACTCAGAGTCAAGGATGATATATTAACCACTAGGCCCATGGAATCTTGCTCTTTACAGCTGGCCCTAGTTCCAGTTACTCTGACACCTGTGGTCTCTTTCGACCAAATCTGTTCCAACTATGTAAGCACCCTCTCCCCTCTTTTCTGTTAATTTTCACCATTTTGGGTAGTTGTAGGTGTAAAAAAGGGGTGGCAGCAAACTGTGTATTCGAACTAGCAGAACCAAATTCTCTGGATTGCAATATGTCCTGGGTATCATGACTCAGGACCTTCTTAGATGTTGCAGTCTCACTTGCTCCAGTGGACATGGTCTGATGATGTAGATTAATATCTGAGTACGATACAGAACCAGTCGGACTGTCAGACTTGGAGACAAGGGCAGTTTCCTTCCCATTAAAGGGTTCATTGTCAGACTCTATACCATCAACCTGTAACACTTCATCAACTCTTTTGGTCAAATAAACAGAATTAGAGTCCTTACCATTCAAAACACCTCCTGATGAATGTGAAGCTGGTGTTGAACATTTATCTGACTTCAGCCATAAAAAAATGGCCATCCCGAAAATCTGCCATATCCCTGGACAGTTTCTTCCTTTTGAACTCTTGTAGGCATATCTCATACTAACCAGTATCAACAAATAGGTCATCAACCTTATGCTTGCAGGATGCTGAGACATAAAAGTAGTTAATTTTATCAGTTGCTTTCCTAATATCATAAAGAATGGAAGACTCAGTCAGTTGAAAGAATCTTAGCAGAATCTTAATATAATTAAAGCTAAGTTCAAGGTTTAGTGTCTGCCATTCTCTCAGCAGTGAGGGATGTAACCTCTGAAAATGTCCTTAAACTCCTGAGACTCAGCACTAGAGTGCTCTGGTTCCAAAACAACATCTCCAATATTAGAGAAAAGTAATGGATTACCACTGCCCTGTAACACTCCTCCCAGACCGTCAGCAATAGCCACATCCACACCTCCACTAGGGTTGTAATCAAGCTCAATTACCCTCCTTCAGCCATGTCCCACTCAGCAGGAAGATGAGGAAACCAGGAAACAGGATCAAACCAAGCAGGTAAAAGCTGGTTCAACAACAAATTCAAAAGCAGCAAGTAAAACAAAAGAACCAGCTAACACAACACTGTATAAAAAAGCGTATTTAATCTAAAATACTTGTTTAATCTAAAAAAAACAAAAGAACCAGCTAACACAGCACTGTATAAAAAAGCGTATTTAATCTAAAATACTTGTTTAATCTAAAAAAAACAAAAGAACCAGCTAACACAGCACTGTATAAAAAAGCGTATTTAATCTAAAATACTTGTTTAATCTAAAAAAAACAAAAGAACCAGCTAACACAGCACTGTATAAAAAAGCGTATTTAATCTAAAATACTTGTTTAATCTAAAAAAAAACAAAAGAACCAGCTAACACAGCACTGTATAAAAAATCTAAAATACTTGTTTAATCTAAAAAAAACAAAAGAACCAGCTAACACAGCACTGTATAAAAAAGTGAATTTAATCTAAAATACTTGTTTAATCTAAAAAAAAACAAAAGAACCAGCTAACACAGCACTTTATAAAAAAGCGAATTTAATCTAAAATACTTGTTTAATCTAAAAAAAAAAAAGAACCAGCTAACACAGCACTGTATAAAAAAGCGTATTTAATCTAAAATACTTGTTTAATCTAAAAAAAACAAAAGAACCAGCTAACACAGCACTGTATAAAAAAGCGTATTTAATCTAAAATACTTGTTTAATCTAAAAAAAACAAAAGAACCAGCTAACACAGCACTGTATAAAAGCGTATTTAATCTAAAATACTTGTTTAATCTAAAAAACAAAAGAACCAGCTAACACAGCACTGTATAAAAGCGTATTTAATCTAAAATACTTGTTTAATCTAAAAAAAAACAAAAGAACCAGCTAACACAGCACTGTATAAAAAAGCGTATTTAATCTAAAATACTTGTTTAATCTAAAAAAAACAAAAGAACCAGCTAACACAGCACTGTATAAAAAAGCGTATTTAATCTAAAATACTTGTTTAATCTAAAAAAAAACAAAAGAACCAGCTAACACAGCACTGTATAAAAAAGCGTATTTAATCTAAAATACTTGTTTAATCTAAAAAAATAAAAACAATAAAAAGTATATAACAGATAAGCGCTTTCACAACAAATGTGCTTCATCAGGTCTAAAAACAAACTAACAAGCAATGCTTAAATACAGTCAGGAAAGTTCAGAATCACCAGGCCAAGTCACCTGACCTAAGCAAGGGTTTTAAAAATATGTGTGTATTTAATCATTTCTCTTTGTCAGATTGTAAAATTAACATCTATTTAACTTCTGCACATTCTGTTTTTGTTTTAATATCACCTCCTCTGGCTCCTACATTCAATAATTCCAAAACTAAATACTTTAAGAGCATTCAATACCAGTGTTACAAATGTGCTTATATAAAGCATTCCTACTGTCACATATGCTTATTTCATATTAAGTGTTCCCTGGAGTTAAAATCAAGTTTACATTTACCTGGGATAACTTTTATTTTAACTGTAATAAGCCTTATTCATTCCATATAAAAAAGAAAGAAAAAAACATTTCTTTTCCTGTTTAGGCATGTTCTAATCCTTAAACCAGTTAAGTCATGAAACATTCAAAGACATTTAAACAAGGCACGTGTCTTCTGTTTCTTAAAGTTTAGAACTTAGAAATCTATATCTAAACTGTATGTTCAAATAAACATTTTAAATGTTCATTTAAGTGCTTTTTAAGCTGTAAATAACTCTCTATGCCTACACTACACAGAAAAACATGCAGTATGATGTGTTACTTAAAGGTTTTCATTTTCTTTAAGCTTCTTTTTTCCCTTTCTTTTTTGAAAGAAACTTGTCTGAGACTATGACACTAAAACACTCTAATAAAAGGTATAAGCAGATGGAGCATTTGTTTTGTTTCATGTATTATGCTATTGTTTTTACTATGCTTTGAGAGATATTAGTTTTATGCAGATTTTTTCAAGCATTACCAAGCTGTTGAATTAGTAAAATAGAAAGTTAATAAATAAGAATAAAATGTTTTCCCTTTTTTTCCTTTTGGGATTGTAGTCTTTTAGTTAAAAGGCATTATTTTGTTATAATTTTAGGGAACTTAGTAGATTTGCCATCTGGATAAAGTGCGGTTCCCTTTAGATAATTGTGTGGTATAAAGGAAAAAATATGTAAAATAATTATTTAACAGTTACTTATCTTTTAGTCACTTCTTTTTGACTGCTTTTTTCTATTCATTCCTCTCTATTTGGCATTTTAGTGTAAAACCAGTCCAATCCATTTCTTGTGTTTGATTTAAAGTTTTGATAGATGTTATAAAAGGCACAACTGCATTCAAGGTGTGAAAAGACTTTGTTCCATCCGAGAAAAAGATTTAAGTCTCAAAGAAAACAGTAAATGAACCTTGAACTGTCTCGTCTTCAATTCTTTTATTAAAAGTAAGCATTTTCTTTTAGAGTTTATCATCTGAATAAAGTGTTGTTTCCTTTAGATAATTTGTGTGTGATATAAAAGGAAAATATGTAAAATAATCATTTAAAAGTCACTTGTCATTTAGTCTATTCTTTTGGTCTGCTTTTTCCATTCATTCCTCTCTCTGCTTGGCGTTTTAGGATAAAACCAGTCCAATCCACTTCTTCTATTTGATTTAAAGTTTTGTTAGATGTTAAAAAGACACAGCTGCATCCAAGTTGTTAAAAGACTTTGTTGTATCTGAGAAAAAGATTTTAAGTCTTGCAGAAAACAGTAAATGAAATATCTCTTCTTCAACTATTTTACTAAAGGTAAACATTCCTTTATTTTAGAGTTTACCTCTGATAAGTAATCATTGTCAAATCTTATTATATTATCTTGGCATTTGACAGGAGAGTTTGACCACACAGTTTTTAACACCAGTTTCTTCTCCTGAGAAGATATAAATCTTGCTATTATTGATCTTGGACTTTTATTTGCTTTGCTGGAAGATGAAGGAACTGCCAGTGACATATGGGCTCTTTCAATTCCATAAGAAAAAGACTCAAGTAAATTCAGAACATTTGGAAGCCAGGATGTGAGGAAATTTACTATATTGTCTCCTTCAGTCTTTTCCGATAGTCCATAAATATGCAAGTTGTTTCTCCTTGACCTCTTTTCTAGATCATCTAATTTTTTTGTTAGAAAAGTATTTTGTTTTGAGAGAGACTCAAGCTGATGTTCTTGTTCCATGAGTCTGCCTTCCATATCATTTAATTATTCTTCTATATCAGCAATCTGAGTCTTATGTTGCATTATTAATTCTTGTAACTGCTCCATTTGTTTTGTACATTTTTCTTTAAAAGAGTCAAGGTTTTTGTCCATTTTGTCAAACTTCAAAGATAAATCCTGCATGGCAGATAATAAAGTTTATAATTCCTTCTTCATTGTCTCGTTCTATGAAGTGTTCTTTTGATAACTCATTCTGTGAAGAAATCTGAGCCCTTTCTGCTTGAAATTTGACAGAAAAATCATATACTTTAAACAAATTAATCCAATATAGACTTCCAAAGACTGTAGCAGAAGTTACTGGTTAGGTTTAAGAAGTTTAGGAGTCTTATTTTTTTTTATTTTTTGTCAGAGGTATAACTTAGATAAGAGAACTGAGAAAAAGTGCTGTCAACCTGTCAGCAGCCTGGCTATGCCCCCTCTTTACACTTCTTTTTGCTGACTTCTTACTTTGTTTTCCAAAACTGCAGCTTACTGTAAATCTGTTAATGAACTGCTGCTCATAAATACAGGCAGAACTCCTCAAAATTATTAATCTATCCACTAGCTGTAGATGCTTATTAGTTGTAAACTAAAAACAAAAATAAAAAAATATAGCAGCCTGACAAAATGAGACTCATCAGAAATTAACAGACATAACTGGTGCCTGGATCTCTGTGTACTTTACAGCTTGGTAATAGGGCAGGGATTTACAGTGTGATAAAGTACTTACAAGGTGATAGAAAATGGATATTGGCATTTGGTGAGATAACCACTTGTTTAAATGAGGGGTGTAAATTTCCATTAGAGAATGCAAATTTAAAGATGAAGGCCAACAGGCTGGCTACTGCTGGCTTGAAATTTTTAAGACATACAGGTAATGGGGTATATAATTAGTTGTGGTCGACTTTTGAAGTTTGTCTAGTACTGTATGGACTTCTGGACTTCTCTTGAAGAAATACCCTTAAAGTAAAAAGGTTTTTATGAACAAGTCATAGTATCCTGACTGTTCAGACTAAGCGGGCAATGGACTGCGTGAAAGAATGTTAGACAAGGAATCATATCATCAGGTGGTCCATAGTTTTATTAAATAGCATCTGAGCTGGGTACTTGCCATTGCATTAACTAATACTAATGGTATATCCTGTTAAATCCTACAATGACTTCCACAAAACTTTCAGGATATTGCCTAGAAACCTTTGTTTATTCCTTATAAATACAACATTAGCAGCATTGCTTGGAAAACACAGCTTTTTTCTTTAGGATTAAGTAAGTTCATGGTATCCATTTTCCAGTGGTGCAAGGCATTGTCTTGCACTTTACTCTTACTGCAAAGTTAGCCAAAGACATTTGTCACCTTTCACTTTTCTGAAAGTATTAGAGATAAGCTTATCTGACATTTCTGTGACCATCCACATTTTTTTTTATTTATTTTTGTTATATAACACATCCAAGTTGATACAGCTAAGCTCTATATAGAAAGCAGCTTTCTTCTTTTCTGGAAATGATATGCACATGATATATACTAGCTTTACTTTATGTTTTTTGAACGACCATAAAGAGTCCACCAGAAACTGGTCCATCACTATTTTGGTGAGATAAATGGTGCACAGAATTTGCATGAGACATTCATAATTACTCAATGTAGTAAGATGCCAATCCTGGTAAAAGGTTGGTGTGGTAGGATGAACGATGGGTTGAACAAGGTTATTTGGTGTTAGGCACTTCTTTTGTTGCCTATTATTGGGTCCCATCTAATTCAGGTTGCAATCATCTTGGATGATGAAATTATTTCTAGAACAGGTGTCTTACTCTGAATATTCAAACAGGTTGAAATAGATGGAGAAATATACAAAATACCTTTGAAGAAATTTGTATGCTCATCAGCGGTAAGTACAAAAGTAGTTTGGAGCATTATCTTTAAAATAATACTTCTTTATTATAAGTTTGGCATCAGTCTTATTACATTTACTTTTAATTAACAACAGTGCACTTCTTCGCATCCTATGGTCAAGCTCATCATTCCAGAAGAAGAGGTAATTTTGTCTTGCATGACTGGAAAAACATGCTTCATAATTTAGCCAGAACTCTCTAACAGTCAGAATCAGGGTCCTATTGAATAAGCTATGTCTCCAGCAGTCAAAACTTCAAAAAAAATAAAAATAAATAAATAATAAAAATCTCACTAATCTAGTTCAGATAAAAAAAATATCCATCTACTTCCTACACTGTCTTTAACTCAGTTTTACATACTTCATCTTCACTAATCTTAAAAAGAAATAAAAGCTTTCCTAAACATATCCAGCACTATGTGCAGACATACATAATTATTGGATGGTGTGATTGTTGTATAGCTATTATAGGTTCATAGGTAAGCACTGGGCTAGCTGCCCTTGTGGGTCATTTTAAGCCTAGCCGATTTCCCTTTTTGTGCTCAAGTTAACTCATCCCATTTGGTTAGAGATTGGCCTTACCCATCCTATGATTGATAATTACATATTACCCCTAATGAGAATAACTGGGATCATACCATAGATAATTTGGGGCAACCCATCCATGAGATAAAGCATTTAGGGGATGTCTCTGACCATAAGTCGTACATGGGGCAGTCCTGTAGTAAATTTTCTGTTACTTATCCATAGATCTAAGTTGTGCTTGTAAATAGATAGGTTTGAACTTTGTTTTATGTGGTTATAGACTCTGTTCCACAGCGACGGTAGTATAGTGGTCATATTTTTCAGCAAATGAAGCCACTCAGTATCCTCCATATTTCCTGTTCATGAGCACTGAATTTTAAATATAAAAGTAGGTGAACCATTTTAACTTGTAAGCTTTGTCCTGCTATAAAGACTTAATAGGATCCACAAAGTACTTTTTCCCCAGAAAACTATTGACAAGTTACTTTCTGTTAAGCTATTTACCTTCAAAGTGTTCCAGAACACAAACTAATTATCATGGTCTTGGAAGTATGCAATTAGTCACTGTGCTACCTTTTCATTTACCTTAAAAAGCACAATTTTTGAACCTTATCCCATAGGAGTATAGCCAGTATTTTTGGGAAATGTACTCCATCTTCTGGTCTGTCAGACTTCTCCCCTCACCCTAATTTGAGGAGTAGCATAACTGCCTGTTTTTCTATGGTGTGTGTGTGTGTGTGTGTGTGTGTGTGTGTGTGTGTGTGTGTGTGTGTGTGTGTGTGTGTGTGTGTGTGTGTGTATATATATATATATATATATATATATATATATATATGTGTGTGTGTGTGTATATATATATATATATATATATATATATATATATATATATATATATATATATATATATATATATATATATATATATATATATACAGTATATCCAAAAATAGAAATAAAGATTCAACACATATTCTAAAATTATTAAGTTAGAAAGCTTCAGTTAGATAGGCTTCAGTTATACAAAGCATGTATCACTCTTGACTTTTGCATATTTTTTCTAGCTTTCCTCTTCCATCTTAATTTCATTTTGTATTCACATGTTCTTGAGCTAGGCAAAATGTTGACCCTTAAAAATGAATCTATACATCACGGCTCATATGGTGTATGCTCGGCTATACCCATCTTAGTTAATACATTTTTGCTATCATGCATTCACTTCTTTTGGCTCATGTGCTTCATCTTCTAAATGTTTCATGCAAAATTTGATTATATGAGTTACCTGCCAACAGTATAACACAATGTCTTAGTTAGATTTTTAATGATTGCAATAGTTAGGAATAAATGTCTTACCCTGAAATGGTGAATTTTATTGGACCAACTTGGCCAGTGAAGACTGGAGGGTTCATATTCTGTATCATTTTCTTAACGGCCTCTATACCAAGTTGAAAACCTGAAATGATTAAATGCATCAGTTACATGTAAGTACAGAATCTTCTGGAAAGGTAGTTTAAGCCAATGGGAAACATTTTTTTTGAGTTGTGGCAGGATTCTACATCATTTGTAAATTTCACTTATCCTACTAGTAGTGACAGCATTAATTATCTGGACATTTTATTGGGTAAAACATGGTCAAGGATTGTTATTCATTTACAATTTATAGAAAAGAGACCTTCACTAACACCTACCTCCATTTTGACAGTTGTCATCCCCTGTATCAAAAAAAGTCCATTGTCAAGGGACAGATGGCTAGACTGTCCCGACTTATATCTGACGACACTAACTTTGACAAAGAGCTGCATTACTTGATATTCTTGTTTCTAGACAGGGGTTATCCTATCCAATTGTTAAGGGATATTAAGGCTGAAGGGAAGCGACATCAAAATGACCATTCTGCCCCAATTCTTAATATAAATACTAATCGTATCAGCAATGTCATCAAGCAGTATGATACACTGACAGTTAATGAGAACACAACTGACATTGCACAAGGACAAAATGTTTCAGTCAACATGACTGCACCAGTTTTTGTTATCCCTCTCAATACCAACACACCTATACACTAACATCATTAGGTTGTATTGGGACATTTTATTTACAGACAAGGTTAAAAATGCTTTGGTACTACCTTATTGTCTTCTCAGAAGGTAGAAACATCAGAACCATTTTGGCGTTTGGTTCAGGGAGGGTATCTCTGACACACAACAATATGCAGACATGCAGATTTTGTAAGTGGTATAGATATATTCATGTAGGTTCCTGTACAGTGGTCCACAATTTTGAGAGACCCATACCATGTCCAGGGAAGGTTAATTGTAATACTACCCACATAATCTATTTAGTTTGATGATGTAATTCTTGTAATCCAAATTATGTAGGTAAAACTATCAGAAAGATGAAAGATAAAATACCTGAGCATTTTGATATCAGGAAAAAGAAAAAACAACGCCCTCTTTAGGCATACTACTGTCTGTCACAGTTATTGAAAGTTTACTTTTTTGCTGTTGACGGGGTGATGATTGTTCCATTTGGGGGAGACAATGAGACTTTGCTTGAGCTGAAGGAGCTAGTTTGGTAATTGAGGCTCAATGCCTCAGTCTCACCATGGTGAAATGACTCTGTTTCCATTTCTAGATGAGGGCTGCTTAATCATTGTATTCATATTTATCCATGTATATATTAAATATGCAATTTATAAATCTTATTTATATATATATTTTACACATTTTTATACTTTTTTTATACTGCAATATGTTTAGCATCTTAGTGAACTGACCTGCTTGCTGTTTGGGTTTGCATATCTTGTTTCCCTGTTTTTACTGTGGTCTTAAGAGTGCAGTGATTTAATCTGATTTAACATGATTAACCAATTAATTACATCACTGTGCCCCCACTGGTGAGTTGTGTGTATATAATGCATTAGGTTTCACCAGAATTCACTCTGACGAAATCTTTTTTAAATGTAAAGAAGAAAGTGCTCAGTTTTCTTTTTGAATGAACCAGTTTACAGTTTCATTGTTGGTTTTATTATTTTCGGTTTTAAGTTTTTTCATTGTGTTTTCAGATTACAAAGCTTGTCTCATTTCTAATAAAAATCATCTTAGAAAACAAACAGCAAAACTTATTATGGTTAGAACTAACTTAGAAACTATTCCAAAGCAAACTACATCCTATTAAGCAACAATTTGTCAAGATTCAGTATCCTGCTCAACCCAGAGTTCACAATAGCCTAGGCAGAATTATTCACAGAAACACTGTACAAACATGCATATAGCTGCATAGAGACTGCTGTAGCTACCACAGGAAAGCCCAAAACAAACCTCAAAAACAAACCACACTAGTGGAATCCTAATCTTAACAGGATGTATAACAAAAGGAAAAAAGTCATGGCCAAAGTAAAAAAGTCTCATATGACAAGACAACAATTGACTTTTATATACCTACTTTTTGTAACAGACTTAACTTCTATTGTGCAATGACACGAACTATATATATGTAAACTTTTACTAATTGTTATATAATTTATTTTATCTTCTAAATTGTATCTTCAAATGCTTTGTTTACATGTACACTTCTTGTACTATAACAACCTGTTATTTTTATCTTTATACTTTGTATCTGTGGAGCTTTTCTCCCCAGGACTCCATTTAAAATGGGCTCTTTCGGCCCAATGGATCATCCTGCAAACAAACTTCAAAATAAATAAATAAATAATAAATAAATAAAGAGCTAACTAATAAAACTAAACAGGAAACTAAGAGGACTAATTAAATACAACAAGGCCAATTATGAGGTCAAGATAGATTTTCAGGCTAAAGATGACTACAAGGCCTTCTACAGCTATGTTAGAAACCTCAGCGGTAAAATGCAACAGTGTGCTGAACTGGTAGTAAATAGTACTACCATTGGCGAGTAGAGTAACATAGAGAATCTGCTGGCCAAAAAATTTAGCCCAAACTTTACCCTCCACACTCCCCACCACCTTTTGTGAAATCCCTTCCAGCATAATCCCCCCAACTATCAGCAGGGAACAGGTCATAGTGTCACACACTAAGGCTAAAAACACAACCTCAATGGGGCCTCACGATATCTCACATTGCCTCTTAAATAGCCTGAAACATCCTGAAACATGACCCATCAGGACCACTTGAATCACTTTTCAACTACAGACTCAAAATAGGCTACATGCCAAGTAAATATGGGATGACAACTGTTATCCCCCTTCACAAGGGGGGACCATCAATGAATCTTGTAAACTACAGACCCCATTAGTCTAACTAGACTAATATGCAAAGCCATGGATCTAATTATCATGGAAATGATCAACAAAGACATTGGCAACCTACAGAGTCATCCCAGTTTGGTTTTGTCAAATGAAGGTCATGCCTACTTTATCTGGTAGACTTCTTTGAGAAGGTAACCAAGGCAATGGATGAAGGAGAATGGTACAGCCACCTACCTAGACCTGGCTAGGGCATTTGACACAATACCACACTCAGGCATTGTGGATAAACTCACTAAACTAGGCATAACCCCCTACACAATTCACTGGATTGCCAGCTGGCTCACAAATAGGACCCAAGAAATCAGGGCTGGTGAGACCATCTCCACCAAAAGGCAGGTCACCAGTGGAGTACAACATGGCTCCATGCTGGGCCCACTCCTGTTTGGCATGTACTTCTTGGAGGTCAAGGCTGATGTCATAATGGAACAGGTATAATGTTATGCTATCATAATTCCCCCATGACACTAGCATCCCTGACGAGGTTCTAACACAGACAGATGACTGGTATCAAAGCCATGGATAAAAACTCAATGCAAAGAAGTGCGTTATAGTGCATTTTTGGAAAATGTCTACCCAGGCAAATTACCCCAATTATAAGATACCCCAAAGAGATGGCCTGATAGTTAGGGATCTGGGAACATATGTAGACAGTAATCTGGCATTTGACCAACATGTAGCCAAGGTAGAAAGAAAATCATTCTAAGTTGGACAACTTATAAGTATGGGTGTGACATTCAGGTCCAAACAAGTTATAATACTACTCTACTTGTCTTTTATCACACCCATCAATGTACAATGTCCCTTTCAGAATGTACCTTCCTCATCAAGAGAATCCAGGGTATTAACAAACTGTCCGGTCACGTATTGCCTTAGAATCCTGTCTCTATACTCGTTACTCATACTCAGTCACTTACAGGTTGTTGAGACGTGATTTGCGCTTGACATATAAAGCATCCTCAGGCTCCATCCCTGATGGAGCTTTTGCACATCTGCAGAACAAACAGCACCAGAAACACTAGATTCAGGGATTTCAATTTTGCTTGCAACACATATAGAGCAGGCTGGTGAGACAAATATGTGACTCAAAGCATCCCCCTTCTCTGGAACAGGCTCTCCATCCATGTGAAGCAGAGTCCATCTCTACCTTTATTCATATTTAACCTTGATCATTGGATGAGAAATCGGAAATTCATCCCCAGGCTGGTCCCCATATCTGTTATAGGCATAGGCTGCCACTAAAAATTCCCTAACTAACATTGGATGGGCAATCATAAAGTCATCCCCAGGCCTCCCCATGTTTCCTATAGACTGAGGTGGACAGTAATCATTCCCTAACTAACAGGCTCCCCATATAATTTTTTAGCAAGCTCTTAACTAACATACCCCTTCTAACAAACATACCCCCTCCAAATTAAGATACAGATATTACAGAGGATGCAATTGGGTTGGCTTGCATGTTAGACTTACAAAGCCCCTGGGGTTGGGATGCAGGCTAGGCTTACAAAGCTCCTGGGGTTTGGTTGCATGCTAGGCTTACAAAGCCCCTGGGGTTGGGTCGCATGCTAGGCTAACAAAGGCCCTGGTGTTACTTAGCCTAATATATACCCATGAATCCATGACCATACTAGTCAGGACATGAGGCAATGTAGGGCAGATAAGTGCAGTAAAAGCATGTATTCTGTTCACAGAATAGTAAACACAAAACAAGAGGACAGCTTTGCATTTTAAAAGTGTTCTCTCCTGTTTTAAACAGCATGTAGAACAGCAACAGGAGAGCATCTTGACACTCTCAAGTGCATGAAGAAGAAAATGTTTTTCAGATCTAGGCACGGTTCCCTGGGTCACCACTCATGGAGGAAGACATTCTTGTTCCTTCTGAGAGATATCCAGTAGGAAAGTGCAGGAAAGGTCTAAAGAGGAAGTCTTATAAAAGTTTTAGTGACAGGACCATATCAGAGTGATCAGTAAGGGGAATATGGAGGAAGACTGAGCTCTGTAAAACTGTTCCGTTCCTAGATTAAACATTATTTTTAAGCAAGTAGTCAGGATACACAAAATTTTAGTATCATGTTGAAAGCCTCAATTCTAGCCAAGACACACAAAAGTGAAAGAGCTTGAAGGCTTGTTGTTTTAAAGAAACTCTGGTTTTAAACATCGTTTTTTTAGCTATCCAGGACAGTGAAGAGAACTATTGTCCACAGCACAGTTTAGGGCTACATAAGGCTGGACTGTAGGGCTACATAAGGCTGGACTGTAGGGCTACATAAGGCTGGACTGTAGGGCTACATAAGGCTGGACTGTAGGGCTACATAAGGCTGGACTGTAGGGCTACATAAGGCTGGACTGTAGGGCTACATAAGGCTGGACTGTAGGGCTACATAAGGCTGGACTGTAGGGCTACATAAGGCTGGACTGTAGGGCTACATAAGGCTGGACTGTAGGGCTACATAAGGCTGGACTGTAGGGCTACATAAGGCTGGACTGTAGGGCTACATAAGGCTGGACTGTAGCTGTGGAAGAAGGAAAGGGGTGCTATTCATAAAACATTGTACCCTATTGAGCATGGCTGGTACGCATTGTATCTGTACACTAAAGCCCTTTGCAATTGAGAAAGACGTATACACAATAGGGCAAGACCTTGTACATGATCTTGTTCCATTATGTACACACAGTACACACCATCCATACAACACCTATGCAAAGTACCACTCCATAGGAATGTATGAGACTCACTAAAGGTCTACCATCTGGTCACACAGGAGTAAGTTATGGCAGTCCAGCTACTTACAAACAGGTACTTGCACTTTGTGAATGCAGCAGTCCCATCCCTTCAGGTGTTGTTTAACACACAGAGCTTGGTTGTGTATCATTGTTACTGTAAAATTAAATAAAAATCATTAAGCACAGCATGAAAACCCTAATGACAGTGCAGTAACCTGCAGTGCAGGCAAACATGCTGTCACAAGCATACTTGCCCCTAACAAAGTGATGTTGATGAGCTCCCCCTGTATCTACCCCATCTGCTTCCTTTCGTTGAATGACACTAGCTCCATCATCATCATCATCATCATCATCATCATCATCATGGTTTAAGAATGAACCTCTGCTGGTCAGGAAGGTGTAGCACAGTGCAGTGGGGAAAAAGCAGCTTAGCTAGGTGTAATATACCTTACGTAGCAGCTATTTAGTTAGGCATGGTATACCTAATGTGCTTTTCACTGCTCAGTTGTAAAGGGCTCCTATGCTACACAGCATACCCCCGCCATTAGAAGCACAGGAGTGCATAATATAAACTGGTGGACTGTTCACTCACATGGACTATTGAACATAAGACTATTGTTTACCATTGTGGAATAAAAGGGATCGTGCCTGTGAATTGTGGTACTTTACAATGACATACTAAGAGCCCAAGGTGCATGTGGTATCAGTGCACTATATGAATACCAGTGCCCATTTGGCTGCTAGAGGATTGTGCCATCTCCAGGAACATCATAGCACTTTTACTGCTACAAAAACAAGAATGCTTGAGCATTTCCCAACACTGTTTCTCAATGATTTTTATTGAAAAACAAGAGGAGTAGCTTGTAATTTCACTGTTCCCTGCTTGGAACGTCACGGAGGACAACATGAGCCCTGCACTTGGCCACAGTCATATTGGATTTGGACATAAGGCAACCAGGGTCCGCTGATAGCTCTCACTTTATAGCAACAGTTAAGTAAGTAGATAAATCAGAGAGAGAGACATGAGATAGGGAGATCATTTTTTAGGAAATGTAGAGTAAGCCACATGCAGGAAAGAAGTAGGAGTGGTTAAGAAAGGAAACTTGTAGCTCAGTGCCATATGCTAACTTATATATCTGAGGGGCACATACATGTAAGTAGGTTTGCAAACTAAACATAATAAATGAATTCAGAGTAGAACTTTGGTGGCATGCAACAAGGAGAACACACTGGCATGCAACAAGGAGGACACACTGGCATGCAACGAGGAGGACACACTGGCATGCAACAAGGAGGACACACTAGCATGCAACAAGGAGGACACGCTGCCATGCAATGAGGAGGACACACTGGCATGCAACAAGGAGGACACACTGCCATGCAACGAGGAGGACACACTGGCATGCAACAAGGAGGACACACTGCCATGCAACAAGGAGAACACCACTGGCATGCAACAAGGAGGACACCACCAGCATGCAACAAGGAGGAAACACTGGCATGCAGCAAGGAAGACAATACTAAGAGCTTTTGTGAAACATGGGGAAAGAAAGGACAGACTTTGTCCAAAGGATGGGACAAGAGAAAAAGAGATGAACAGGCTTTGAAGGGAGATGAATGTTTTCAGAAAGTGGGGAATTTGGCTTCAAGAAGTGTGGAGGACAAGGAGGTAGAATGTGCAAGAGGATGGGGGAGTTTCAGATAAGAGACTGGTGCCTAGAGAGGGCAAGTGGGTGATTCATCAGAGGAGTGGATGTAGGAGTAAATCAAAGGGAAGGATCTAGTACCAGGACAATTAGAGGGAGAGGTGGGTGAAGTGGGAAGCATAGGACAAGGGCAGATGCTGTTATGAGGGTAAGAATGGCAGTAGAGATGGACAGAAGAGGTAGTGTGGAAGGCAGCAGAGCATCTAGGAACAGAAGGAATCTGGAAGAAAGATGACTGATAAGACTGAAAAGTGTTGGCCTAGAGGTAGTGTATTCTTCTGAACCCGGAAGTGGTGATGACTCGGTAAT
Source organism: Protopterus annectens (assembly GCF_019279795.1). Taxonomy (NCBI): domain Eukaryota; kingdom Metazoa; phylum Chordata; order Ceratodontiformes; family Protopteridae; genus Protopterus; species Protopterus annectens. The sequence goes on along the minus strand of NC_056746.1, from coordinate 1,281,432,670 downwards.
GCAGAGAGAGTTTGTCAGTAAAGAAGAGAAAGCGCAGTATGATAGGAGAGAGTTGTTGAAGAAGATGCAAACAAGAAACAACAATAGGAGAACTGAGTACTTTATCCAGGAGGGTGGCAGTATGGGTAATGAAGGAGAGTAGATGCTGGAATGGAGGAACAGTGCAAGAAGACAGGGGATTGATAAGTGTAGCCTAGAAGAAACTGAGGAGTCTCTGGTGGTAGGCAACTTAATCACTAGGAGATTTAGGTAGGGACAGTATGGAGACAGGAGGGAGTTCAGTATAGGTGAGAATGGTTCCAAGCCTAACTCTCACTGGAATGACTTCATGCAGGGGACTGTGGAAGAGGCAATATGGAAGACCAAAAAGACTGCAGAATGGTGGTAGAAGTTAGGAAGTATGGTGGTACTTTCAGAATCTCTACCTGCAGCTGGGTGTAAACATTCTCAGAAAGGAAAGGACCACACAGTCTTAACTGTTGACTCACTGGGTCAGTAAGGTGTAGAAAATTAAGATATTGGGGGAATGGTAAACAGTAAGGTGTAAAAAATTAGGGTATTGGGGAATGGTGAATAGTAAGGTATAGAAAATTAGGGTATTGGGGTAATGGTGAACAGTAAGGTGTAGAAAATTAGGGTATTGGGGTAATGGTGAACAGTAAGGTGTAGAAAATTAGGGTATTGGGGTAATGGTGAAAAGCATGAGAGTGTAATAAACAGTTCGGCAGGGTTAGACTCCATTACTGCCTCCAGCTGAAAATGCTGGTAAAACCTGAACTCAGAATGGTACATCTCAATGACTGTACCTTTAAACTCACATAGAAGGATAAAGGAAGGAAAACACTTATCTGAGGAAACTATATCAGATGGCAACAGGTAGAGGAAGCTGGGGGGGGTGGAGGAAATAAGACAGACCAGTGGGAGAATGAGGTACAGAAGATGAGAGACGTAAGAAATTAACCAAGAAATGTGGTGAAGAGGCTCAAAACTAACAGGAAAGAAACAGAGAAAGTCGAATGGTGCAATGATCCAAAGAAACACGGTAAGATGGCAAAAGGAAAGTGGGACAGGCATGCAGTATAAGTAAGAAAGAAAGAAAGTAAGAGAAAAGAGGCGTGGGCAGTGGAGCGAGAGAATCAGCAGGAGGTATATAAATGGCAACAAGTTCAGAGTGCTGATTAGCCAATGCCAGAAACAGCAGCAATATAACAGCCAATGTGATGTTAGGAATGCCAAGAACAGAAACCAATCAGATATTACAAAACTTAAAAGAATAGTCAGTTTGAAATACAGACCTCATAAACATTAATGCATGTTGTCTTTGTCTGTGTTACTTAATAGGTCACCTGTCATGACGGCCAACTTTGAAGGATTAGTAATTCATAATGAAGCTAATACAGCTAGGTTAACCGCGATGTGAACAAATGAGACTGGGACATGATAATCCCAGGCTATGAGATATTAACGAATAATGGGAAGAAAACTAAAGTGGAGAATCGCAGTCCATTTAAAGAATTAGAGAGGGAAGCTATTACCCCTTCACATGATGTGCCTATTTATGGAGATACATTTCCTATTTTCAGGCTTGATTTTACCACACACATACACACACACACACACACACACACACACACACACACACACACACACACACACACACACACACACATGCACACAATTTTGAAATTGTTTGATTAAAAGGAAATAAGGTTACATGAGCAATGTATTAATGGTGCCACTAATTTAAATAAAGATAGGACACATTGGCTGCAGGTGATTTGGTCACACTAAGTAATGTTGAGGTGACACCCCTACCCCATGTGAAAATGGGAAAATTGGTATTGATAATAATGATGTTGGCATGTTGCAGGTCCCTTTGAGAGATGCAAAAATTATTTTGTGACATTAAGGTGCCTGCAAATATCCCATCTAATGTCCAAATAAGTCTTGATTTTAAGCTCTGTGTTTCTAAAGTATAGTCAAACAACCCACTTATGCTGTACTGATGAGGTCACTAAAAAGGCTGAAACATTTATGTCTACAGCTAGTAGGAGTTAGCTTTATTGTCCTGAATGTATCCATATAGACTTAAAAAGTAAAATGTCATGGGTATTCAAAAGCCATACAGCTGGAACACTGTATGTCCTTAAGGGGTTATTTGCATATATCCCATGGGCCTCCATTTCAGAGAGTTTAACATATTGCAGAGTGAAGACACTAATTAGTCTGTGTTTTTCCTGAAGCTTTTCCTGACTAGTCTACATATATATATATATATATATATATATATATATATATATATATATGTATGTATATATATATATATATGGTTCCCCTTCACAAGATCGAATGAATGGAAGCTCGAAACCCATAACCTCGAGCCCAGAATCTCAAACTTCCATTCACTCGAAATTGTGAATGGGAAGTTTAGAGCTTAAAAAAAAGAGTTGACTTACCTTTTTGCAAGGGGCAAGGTCCCCCTACATCCTCGCAGCTAAATCTAAATGCTCCGTGACCGCACTATAGTGGAGGACAGGGAAATCTTCCGGTTTGCGATTACGCATATAGCACAAACCGGAAGATTTCCCTGTCCCCCACTATACTGTGATCTTGGAGTAGGAATATTTAAGTAGGGGGGTGTGGGGGGTGCAGAAGCCCCTGCAAAAACATTAGAAAGGTTTCTGTTTTTTTTTTTAGTTCCCCTTCACATTTTCGAGGTTTTGTAAATTCGAGATTCTGGTTTCGGGCTTATGAATTTCGAGTTTACAGAACTTCGGTCATGTGAAGGGGAACTATATATATATATATATATATATATATATATATATATATATATATATATATATGTGTGTGTGTGTGTGTGTGTGTGTGTGTGTGTGTGTATAAAGAGAGACAGAGAGATAAGTAGATATTTTACATAAATTTGAATATATATAGTAAAGATGTTGGTCAACTTATCAGACCAGTTTGGAGCTCAACCCTGGGCTTTAAGAGAAGCCAATCTTGTGAACAAAACAAGAGTGAACTATATAACCCTGATGCAGCAGATAACAGTATGTGAACAAGACCCTCGGATATGTGACATCATTTTGACAGGTCCATTATAACTGTCAACCTCAAAGGACAAGAAATCTGGACAAAGTCAAAACCCATGGCCTGAAGTTAAACGCCAAAAAATGTATAGTCATACCCTTCGGGAAAAACAAGGTAACCCCAAGCTACCATATAGGTGGCAATCCACTAAGCACAGAAGAGGTTATCAGGGACCTGGGGACCCAGGTTGACAGTGGCCTTTCTTTTGACACTCACATTGCTAAAGTGGTTAGAAAGACCTTCTACATTGCCCACCTGATCATGAAGGGATTCACATCCAGATCTAGTGAGGTCATTGTTCCCCTGTACTCTTCACTTATCAGACCAATGATCGAGTACAATGCCCCATTCGGGATGTATCTCACCCGACATCTGCAGCAATTGGAGAGACCCCAAAAGTTCCTCACCAAAAGGATAAAGGGACTCCAAAATCTGTCATATGCTGCCAGATTGAAGAAACTCCAGCTCTATTCAGTCGCATACCGTCTGCTCAGAGGTGACATGTGCCTGACATACAAGGCCATGTCCAACCCGGAATTAATGGACATGCTCCACCTCAAAAAATCCAAATCCACCAAAACCACTAGAGCAAGCGACTTAAACCTTAGCACGGATATAAATAGGACGTGCTGGAGGGATAGATTTATCACTCAGAGACTCCCTATGCTGTGGAATAAAATCCCGGTCCATGTGAGGCAAAGCACCTCGCTGACTCTGTTCAAGAGAAATCTAGACCTGTGGATGGGAGATCGTAGGTTTACCCTGGGAATCATCTCTGTGTCACTGCTGGACAGAGGCACAACAAACTAATGGGCACAGTATTTTTTCATATAAGGGGTGGCGTAAGCCACAAAAATTTGGGCTAGGCTTATAAATGCCTTAGGGCAGATAGCCTAGTATAAACCTATGAACCTATGAACCTATAATATGGGGAAAAAGGCCAAAATCAGGGACACATTTTAAAAATTGATGTTATAAACGTAGAAAGCTGCTAGAATAATAAGTTTTGTATTAGTATGCATATTCTGAAGGAAATTGAGTATGAGTCTAAAATGTACTTCAGTATTTACTGACTTCAATCCTTGATGATTTGCCAGAAAACTGAGATTTTATGTAGAACAAAACAAAAATATTAAACAAAAATCATGACATTCTATGAAATTCTGGACAGTTGAGAGGTATGAGGCCTGTACTATACCTAAATAGGGGTTATACCTATTGAAGTGATAGCAATGTGAAGGTTTCATGTAATAACTGCACTGGAGCACTCACTTGGTGTTTTATTATTTTTAATAGTCCATTGTTTGACTGGGTATATGAATGAAAAACATCCTGCAGTGTTATAGCAAGGCACATATTGCCAATGGTTTCATCAGATCATCATTATGTCAATGTAACTACTGCCAAGACAGAAATGTCAAAACACAAAGGTCAACACTCTTCTGTGCATTCACCTGGATTACTCCGCGATGCATGCAGAGTTAAAAACAGTGTGTTTTACAGTTGTATACATCTTGCAGTTGTATAGCAGGACACATATTCCAGATATATATATAGAGAGAGATAATATGGATCTAGTGGCGTTTGTCAGATCATCATTATGTCAATGTGGCTAACGTTGACACAGAAATATCAAAATGCAAAGGTCAATGCTCCTTGGAGAAGTACAGTTAAAAAATAATGTTTTTTGCAAGGGGGCAATTCCCCTGCATCCCTCCCTCTAATTATATATATTAATTCCAAGATCATACAATCCCTGGGGAATATTTCCCAACCCTGGGAATTGTCCATTATCTCACACACACACACACACACACACACACACACACACACACACACACACACACACACACACACACACACACACATATATTTGAACAAGGAAAAGCATTGACATATACATATATCTGTATGTGTGTCTTTCTCTCTCTTTATATATCTACATACATATATGGGGGAATTTACTACATTTAAAACTCCCAAATATCAGTGTCACTAATGTCAACACCTCCAAACTGACATACACAATACCGACACTGCAGCACATATGCTCAGAGCAGAAACTCACAGCATGCAAAATTCAAATATTGTTTTACTGCAGGGAGGACAGTTCCCTTACACCCCCCACATCCATTGCTAATTATATATACAAACTCTGTGATTGCACAATCCTCAGGGAAGAGGCATATTCCAACTCCAGAGACTGTTGATCTCACACACCTGTCTACCATCTGTTTTGTCAACCAAAGTGTGTTGCCAAAACAGACATTAACTGTGTGTGTGTGTGTGTGTGTGTGTGTGTGTGTGTGTGTGTGTGTGTATACATATATATATATATATATATATATATATATATATATATATATATATATATATATATATATATATATAGAGCTAGGTCTACTTTGATTCACTGAAAACTCATTTTACTGAATTTCAAAATACTCACACCAAATCGTTGAAAGCTCAAATCACTGAAAACTCATTTCACTGAATCACATTTCACTGAATGTAAGTACTGTTGGGCAAATAAAATGTATATGCCCTTTTCCCCACTGTAGCGTGATCCTGGAGTTAGTATATATAGTTAGGGGGGATTGGGGGAGTGGGGGTCGTAGCCCACCCACATACTTTTGGTTTTATATTGTTAGCTTTCAGTAAAATGAGATTTGTAAATATAAAAGCTAAGTAGGTAGGAGACCAAGCCCCGCACACCTCCCAATGTAGGGGTCTGTGCCCCCCACCCCACCCATAACTATATATGCGAAAAGCAGGATCACACCACAGTGGAGGAAAGGGCATTTACATTTTATTTGCCCAACAGTACTTACATTCAGTGAAATATGATTCAGTGAAGTGACTTTTCAGTGATCTGAGCTTTCAGCAACATTGTGAGGGTGAATTGAAATTCAGTGAAATGAGTTTTCAGTGAATCAAAGTAAACCCATATCTATCTATCTATCTATATATATATATATATATATATATATATATATATATATGGGATCTGTACTGATCCCCGAATGACAATATTACCGAATCAGTAATGGCCAGGCATACTTACGCTAAAGTGTTTTTCACCGAAGAAGCACTTTCACATAAGTATGCCTATTGCGGAGGTCATACTATGGTGCGGATAAGGGAAAATTCCATTTTCCCCACTGTAGTGCGATCTCGAAGTGACAATATTAAAGTAGGGGGGGTATGGGGGGCACAGCCCCCACATGGGGGATGCAGGGGAAAACATTAATTTAGTGTTTTTTTTTATTTTTGTTTAACATACTTTAGTGAAAGTGCTTTTTCGGTGAAAGCGCTTTCGCTAAAGTGTGTTCGATGATAGTGGATTCGGACTGTTGAACTTTCGTTCAACAGTCCTAGATCCGTATATATATATATATATATATATATATATATATATATATATATATATATATATATATATATATATATATATATATGTGTGTGTGTGTGTGTGTGTGTGCTTGTGTGTGTGTGTGTGTGTGTGTGTGTGTGTGTGTGTGTGTGTGTGTGTGTGTGTATGTATGTGTGCATAATTGTACAATTTTACATTTTTATGGTTAAACTATAGGTTTTCTTAATATGTGGCTATGTTATTACTTTATTTTAGTCTTCCATCAATTCTTCATGTATTTATTTATTTTTTTATTTTATTTCTTTGGAGGTCAGCCATATGTGGGTCTTCTTTGTATATACTGGTAGTGATGCTGAGTAGGAAGAACGTGTGTCCCTGTTTCAGTGGTCATTAGTAGCTGCAGAAACACATAGCTGCTATGCTAAGGGTACATGTGTATGAGGTCATCGCACATCAATATAGTTCGCCCAACCGTCCAAATGCATTTACACCAGTACAATGAGATATACATCTGTACAATAGTGTGATTCACAGAGTTCAGCATGGCTGAGCCTCATTTGCATAAGAAGTTTCTAAATCAGTCCCATTTTATTCCAACTGCCCATAGTCTGCCATTTTTAACTTTACTGAAATACAATTGCCGTTGACAGTCTGGGAAAAGTGCAAACTAGCTAAAAGGAATTAGTAAGTAAAGAAAGATCCAAAAATTAGTAATAAAACACAGTAGGTGGTGTAATTTAGTGAGACTTGCTGTCCAGAACCCTTAGTTTACTGGTAAGATATGTCAGTTAATACTATTTTACAGGCTTATGAAGTGACATGCTTGGGAATGTGTAAGGTGCCATTTCTACTGCCATATGCCAGTGGTGGCTGGTGACTTCAAATCAAAGGGGGGCTGCAGGAGACAGCTGAATGGGTGGGACCAATGAGAAGGGGTGTGACCAACTAGAAAGGTGTGGAGCTATGCTAAAAACGCAAAAACTGGGACTTTAATTAAATACACTACCCTGGGTGCCAAACCGTCATTATGAGAGTCCAATCAAGACAAAATGAAGTGTAGAAGAAAAAAATATTTTAGTGCATTGGCTACATGACAGCTTACTTAATATCTAGATGGAAACAAAAAGGTTGTGAGGCATGAAAAAATAAATTACTTTTTAAATACATTACTGGAATGCCAGTCAAAATCAAGTATAAAAAACAAGCAGCACTCAGCTCAAACCACTTCTCCTTACACTGCAGTTCTAATTATAATTTATAGTCAGCTTTATAAAAGTACCAAGTAGCAATCTCTGTGATACCCCAACTTGTAAAAATGTTTCTTATCCAAAAAAGACCTGCTGCCTAACAACAACTATCTACTTGTTTCATGGGGAAAACATGATCAAAGTACAAAATGAACAGCAAACAAGAAACAAGCCCAAGATAAATTGCTTAAAGGATTACTGCACAAGTTATGGACCACACATGATAGATTGGCATTCTGTTTAGTTTACAGGTAAAGCCTGCAAAGATGACTGCAAGTCTCCAACAAATGTAATCAGCTTCTGAAAATACTGTAATTGTGTCCATTATTACAAATACTGTCATATGCATTTCAATACCTAAGGCTTATATGCAATCTAGTTATTTAAATATTCTCTGCATGGCAACAACAAAAAGGCTTTCAATGTTGGTAATTCTTTAACATTATGCTTATTAAAGCTTACTTGCATCTTACAGTCTCAGACAAGCTTATCTGATGGTAATTAAAGCATTGCTATTTAAACACAGAGCAACAGGCTCTGCAACAACATGCATTTTCTGAATAAGAAGAAGCATAAATCAACAGTATAAAAATATGACAGAAAACCAGAATATTCTGCAAAATCAAGGACAGATGAAAAGCCATGTTAGTACTTGTGCCTACCTTGGATGGGGGATGACTTACACTGCATAACTGCTCCTTGCCTTGCTTGGACACATCCAGAGTCACTACATGGGGGAGTGGGGTACAGCAAGTATGTCACCAATTTGAAATGTCTCAGGCTGATGGTGGATGGCCCTGACACATGTCATATCTCTCAACCTCAGAGCAAGAAATCTGTACAAAGTCATAAATAGAAGTGGGGCAAAGGCCCATAAATAAGGACAATTTTAAATACTGCTCTTATAAACTTAGAAAGATAATAGAATAGTAGGTCTTGAATTAGTATGAATTTTCGGAAGGGTATGAAATCTGAAACTCAAATGTCTGTCATTATTTTCTCACTTCAATCTTTAATGATTTGCCACTAATTTGCCAGAAAACCACAATTTTATGAAGAATGGACCAAAAATGTGATGCAAAAATATAAAATAGCCACACAATACAGCTGGGAACCTGTCAAAGAATGGACACTTTTTTAATATTAGTACTGTTAACTTGAGCAACTAACAAAATATGAATCTACATGCATTTCTGAAATTAAAAGTAATCTATAACTCTGATCATTACAATTACTTATTAATTGTAAACCCTCCACGATTTCTTCCAAATTTGCCATTTTGCGGAGGGATTATTGGGGGAGAGCAACATTTTGAGCCAAACTGGGGGACAGTTGAGAGGTTTGAATGTGCCCAGTTCTATAAAGCGATTTATTTGCACATATCTTTCAACCTCTTAACGCCGGAAATCTGGACAAGGCCAAATATATTGGGGGAGCATACAAACAGTACTAAAAATTGCTCTTGTATAAACTTAGTTGATATAATAACAGGTCTTGCTTTAGCAATCATTTGTCTGAAGGGTATGAAGTCTGAAACTCAATGTCTGTCATTATTTAGTGACTTCATTTCTAAATGATTTTCCAGAAAAGCACAAATTTTATGAGGAACAAACCAAAAATAAGTAAAAAATCTATTCATTCTGCAAAAATCTGGACAGTTGAGAGGTATAGTTCAGCCAGGGCTGTCTCTGAGTTTGCCGCCCTTCCCCCCCTCACAAAATCATGGTCGAATGAGACCTCCCCCCTGCAGCCATTCCAATGTCCTATTACTTGGCTATTTCACCCCATTTACCATAAACACTGTAATGTGCATGTTGCTTTACTTATACGATGATTTGGATTTCATTTAAACATTTGATTTTATATTTTACAGCACAAACACTAATAGACATTTGCTAAACAAAACAATGCCGTCTCACAATGAAAATAGACTTAGCATTAAAACTTATCTGCCCTTGAAACTCACATTCATTGAAACCGCATTGAAACCCACATTCAAAGAAAATACATCTTGCCAGTGGCCGATACAGATTAACTTTGGGTGGTTTTCAAATTATAGGCCCCTTGCACACGAAATGTACACCTTCTTGATTGTATTAAATTATACTGTATGATACAGTACAGCTGTTAGAGGGCTTTTTAAATTTATTGTTTTGAACATTTTTCCAGTAAACAATGAAACAAAATGCATGCACCGATAATGACAAAACTGCCCAATTCAGAACATTTCCATCAAAAAGTCTACTCAAACTTCTACAATCCACCAGTCATCTAAATAATTCCACATTAAAGAGATCTGCAACTAATGAAGAGGTTGCTGCTAGCAAACAACTTTATATTTCATTGTTTCATCTACAAATAAAGTGCCTGTTGCCCTTGATGAATACATTGCCTATGCTACACTAAAAAAATGATAAGCTAGTAATATTGCAATAGGGACTGGAAGGCAAACTGATAACAGGTTCATAGTTACTAGGTATCTCTGCCAAGGACGACATTCTAAGGACTGCAGCATCCACCCCCTTTAAAAGTATAACACAGTACAGTATCAGCAATGTATCTACATACTGTGGGAGTAAAACCCACAGCCTTCTGCATCAAAAGCAAGTACACTACCTGTTGTACTATTAGCAAAGCAAGCAGACTCAGCATAAGCAGCACTAAACTTCTCTTCCCCTGAAGCTCTCAGCTCCTTGTAAAATCCACTCAACACTCAACTGTATCTCTCAATTTTTCAGCACAACACATCTGGAAAAGCCAACATTTATTGTTGGGGGACAAAAGCCCAAAAAACAGAGACACAGTTTAAACATTGCTTGGATAATCTTGGAAAGTTGCTAGAATAAAATGCTGTGTTATCACCAAGCATTTCACTGTCAGGTCTTGAACGCAGGACCCTGTGCACTACAGTCAGAGCAATATACCACAATGCCAAATTAGCTGTTTCTGCAAAGATAGGAAGATTGAAACTTAAATGGCTATCATTTAGTGAATTCAGTTCTCACCACAGCTTTCAACCTCTTAGCACAAAACACCTGGACAAAGTGAATAATGGGCAAATACATCCCCCAAACATATTCAGTGAATTCTGTTCTCACCATAGCTCTCAACCTCTTAGCACAAAAAACCTGGACAAACCGAATAATGGGGGAATACAGCCCCAAAAATAGGGACACATTTCAAATATTAATCTTACAAACTTAGAAAATTGCTAGAATAAAATGTTTTGTGTTACATATACCTTCTGAAGAATATGAAGTCTGAAATTCACATCTATCATTCCAGAAAACCACAGATTTTATGAGGAACAGAACAAAAATATGAGGCAAAAATCTGAAATATTTTCACAAGTGGTGATGGGTAGGGAATTCAGGCCCTTGCTATCTGCATACAAGGTACAGAGTTTGAGCCTGTCTCCAGCCACCATGTATATTTACAAGGGGCATTACACACACACACACACACACACACACACACACACACACACACACACACACACACACTTCAAAAGCTCCGTATGGATTTAGTACCTGAACACACACACACACACACACACACACACACACACACACACACACACACACACACACACACACACACACACACTCACGCACACACACACACACACACACACACACACACACACACACACACACACACACTTCAAAAGCTCTTTATGGACTTAGTACCTGAAAACACCACACACACACACACACACACACACACACACACACACACACACACACACACACACACACACACACACACACACACACTTCAAAAACTCCATATGGACTTAGTACCTGAACTCCACACACACTTCAAAAGTTCCATATGGACTTAGTACCTGAACACACACACACACACACACACACACACACACACACACACACACACACACACACACACACACACACACACACACACACACACACACTTCAAAAGCTCCATATGGACTTAGTACCTGAACTCCACACACACTTTAAAAGCTCTGTATGAACTTAGTACCTGAACTCCACACACACTTCAAAATGAAAGTACCCAAATGCTGTCTGTCCGTCACAGTCTCATAAACAACTTGGTCCCCTGTAAAATCTGCTTTCTGCTTCAGGCAATCGGTCCCCATAAACAACCTGGTAAACTCTGCTTTCTGCTTCAGAGCATAGATTCTGGGTAAACCCTGCTTCAGCTTGCCTCTATGGTCCCGCGAGAGCAGCAGGCTTACAGTTATCCAGCCTGCAGATGTTGCAGTCTGATCCGCTTCCGGTGTATGCAGTTGTAACCGCATAGACTTCTAGGGCATCTGCAGTCTGATGCCTTGTTTGCCATTCTGGACTGCTGTTTAACCAGTCTGAGTTTGGGAAATGTTGTTTCCCATTCTGGACTGCTGTTTAACCAGTCTGAGTTTGAGAAATGGGGTACTCCCTCTAAATTTTAAACAGACACTCCCTCTAATTTTTTTTTTCTTTTTACAGCAGTGAGCAGTCTGAGTTAAATGGTCTGGACACTCTAAATTACTGGTTTGGACATTTTCACAGCAGTCTGAGTATTTTCTTTTCTTTTTACAGCTGGGGGGCTGCAGTCCTGCAGTCCAATATCACAAGCCACCACTGCTGTATGCATGTGTTAATGGGGATTTCTGGGCACAATTTTCACTGTCATTGGGCAGAGGAAAGATAAACAGTAACAAAATCTGATTTGTAATACATCAGTCTGCACAGTGCCTCACCATAAGAGGAATCAGTTATTACTTTACATTTAAGAATCACAGTACAGTTTTTCATGACAGACAAGAGTAGATGTAATACTTCACTTACTGCACTTCTCTAATTTTTATTATGATCTGGATTAATGAAATATTACTAGTCTGGGATGTCATGTGTGGGAGAATGGTTTAACAGCGAGACAGTATTTGCTTGCAGGTTACAAAATGCTGCAGCAGCAGGAAACAAGACAATGGAGTGACAAATCAGGGAGAATGACATCTTCATGGATGGTTTGATGACTTAATGGCAAATGTCTCTTTGATAAAAGGGCAGAGTATGCAGAGAGAGCTAAGGTAGTGGCTGGCAGCAATGCTGTAGGGAGTGGGACCCACACATTGGCACAGTATTGGAAAAGAGTAAATGACATGTGGGACATGCAAGGACAGTAACTAAGCAAAATGCAGTTGCCCATAGCAGCACAGGTGGTGACCCTTTCACAGTCCAACCTTCAACACCAGATGAGGAGTACCTTCTCTCTAAAAGGTGTGATGACTTTGATGCAGATGAAGATGCTACTGGGATCATCAGAGGTGGTATGGACACAAGTAGTTTCAGATGACTACAACAACTGTAGTCATGCAGTGTGGAAGGTTAGGGAATATCTGATTTAAATATGTTATGCTGAGATCTATTGGCCATGATTCCTGTGCACATATGACCCTTATAACTTATTTCTTAACAGGATTAGCACCAGAAATAACCACTTCCTGTGCTTCAGCACAGCAGGCTGATGCTGACAGCAGAATGTCTGTTGATGATGATGTCATAAACGCAATCACTTCCTGTGTTTCAGCATAGCAGGCTGATGCGGACAGCAGAATGTCTGTTGATGATGATGTCATAGCACAACCACTTCCTGTGCTTCAATACAGCAGGCTGATGCTCACAGCAGAATGTTTGTTGACGATGATGCCATAGCTCTCATATTCATGACACAGTCGCAAAGTGTAGTGGAAGGACGTCCCCACCCCACAACAGGTGAATACCTCCATAGACAGTGACACAGGCTCACATATTAAACAGAATGAGGAAATTACACTATAGCAGGGGGGAGGGGGAACACAAAGTAGCTCAGCACCTGTTTGCTTGTTAACAGCCTGAACACCTTGACAAACATGCTGCCATTTCAGAGGTACCAGTACAAGATCAGAAGGGTGCCAGTTGAAAGCATATTTCACAGTAAGCACTTGAGACTTGCAAGGCCTTGGCTGTCCATTACCAAGTGTGTTCATAGGTTCATAGGTTCATAGGTGTGTACTAGGCTAATGGCCCTGGAGCCTTTACAAGCCTAGCCCATAGGATTACCCTGACATCATGCCACCCAACCTTAGTTCCTAGTGCCTCTGTCGAGCAGAGCCACTTGAGTGATCCCCGAGGAGAATTTTCTATTTCCCATCCACTCATCAAGATTTCTCTTGAAGAGGGCTAGTAAGGTGCTCTGCTTGACATGTATGGGAAGTCTATTCCATAGCAAGGGCAGTCTCTGGGTTATGAACCTGTCCCTCCAACATGTTCTGTTAATTGTGGTAATGAGGTTGAGGTCTCTGGATCATGTGGTGCAGAGGAATTGGGATTTATTTAGATGTAGCATTTCTAACAGAGCTGGGTCAGACATGGCTTTGAAAATCAAGTAGAGATCATCTCTAAGTAGGCGATATGAGACAGAGAATAGTTGGTGTTTTTTGAGTCTGTCCATATAGAACAAGTGTTTAAGGCCTAGGATCCTCTTTGTGAGGTACTTTTGTGGCCTCTCCAGTTGTTGCAGGTGTTGAGTGAGGTGCATGACAAATGGGGCATTGTACTCGATGATTGGCCTAATAAGGTAAGAGTAGAGGGAGACAATGACCTCTTTCTTCCTGGATGCAAAACCCTTATTAATGAGATGTGCCACATAGAAGGCCTTTCTGACCACAGTGGCAATGTGGTGGTCAAAAGAGAGGTTGCCGTCAACCTGTGTTCCCAGATCTCTTATAATGCCTTCTGTATTCAGTGGACTACCATCAATGTGGTAATTCAAGGGAACTGAGATTTTCCCAAAGGGGATGAAGACACATTTTTTTGGCATTGAGCTTAAGACCATGGTTGTGACACCAGTCATTGGTCTCAGTGAGGCATTTCTGTAGGATGTCAACATCACTTGGGGAGTTAATAATAGCTCCCAACTTGCAATCATCTGCGAACTTTGTCAGCCAGAGTCCTTTCGTATTGGCCTGGACTTCAAAGAAGTAGATACCCAACAGGAGAGGACCCAGGACCAAACCCTGTGGGACTCCACTCGTGACTGGTCATCAGTCTGACTTGGAGTCAGCTACTTTCACACTGTGGGTTCTATCTGTGAGCCAGTTTGCAATCCACCTAGTGACATAGGGGTTGATGCCTAGCTTAGTGAGTTTTTCTATGATTTCTGAGTGGGGAATGGTATCAAAGGCCTTGGCCAGATCAAGGTAGGCTGTGTCAACCACCTTGCCTTCATCCACAGCTCTGGTGACTGACACAAAGACGTCAACCAAGTTGAGCAGGCATGATCTACTCTTCACAAAACCAAACTGTGCAGGATCCAGAGTTTGGAGATTCCCTATATCCTTGTTTATTAGGTCCATGATGATCCGTTCCATAGCTTTGCATATCGGACTCATCAGGCTAACAGGGCAATAGTTCCCGGGATCTGTAATCACTCCTCCTTTGTGGAGAGGGATGACTGTACCAGTGCACCATTCGGTAGGGACAAAGACTGAGGTGATGCTGTGATTAAACAGGGAACACAGGTGAGGTGTCAGTTCACTCTGTAGTTCATGTAGAACACAGCCAGGGATACTGTCAGGTCCCATAGAAGCTGTATTCTTGGCCTTGGACAGTGCTGTTTTAACCTGTGCAGCAGTAATACTGGGTTCCTGACAATCTTCTGGCATTGTGATTGGTCCTTTTGGGGGGGGGGGGCAAGAGGGGTAAAGTTAGCACTGAATCTGTCCGCCAGTATATATGCAATATCTGTTGGCTCAGTATAGGAGGTACCGTTGTGCAGTAGCTCAGAGCAAATCTGGGTATTGCCATGGATATTCTTTACATAACTATAGAAGGCCTTGTGGTTGTCTTTACTATCTGCTGCAATTCTGTTTTCATAGCTAGCATTAGAGGATTTGATGAGAGATCTCAACCTTTTGTTGAGGCTGATAAGGGAGTTTTTCCAGTCTTGGGACTTCACCTTATTCTGCATCAGTTTCCTCCTTCTGTTGTAGAGTTTGTTTATGGCAGGGGAACCACCAGATTGGCTTCCTTTTTTTTGAGGAGAGCATCTTATTTCTATTGGGTATGGCAAGATCCATGCATTTGTATACATGTTCGTACAGTCCATTGGTGTATGATTTGGTGGTCATACAACTATTCTCCATTTGCATGGGTGCCGTGAAGTTAGCTACCTCTGTTTTTAGGAGCCCAAAGTTAGCTTTGGAGAAGTTTTTCATTGTGGTTACCTTTGTTGGGGAGGTGAGAGTGATGTGAATTTCCAAGGTGATTAGCTTGTGATTGGATCTAACCAGGGAGGAGTTGACTATTGGTGCAGAGCAACGGTTGCCCATGTTAGTAATGACCAGGTCAAGGATATTGCTACCTCTAGTGGGGGTAAGAACAAGCTGGTCCAGCACACTGGAATTAATGAATTCCAGAAAGAGTTGGGCAACTGTATTGGTACATGAGTAGTTTTCCCAGTTAATGGAGGGGTAGTTGAAGTCGCCCAGTGTGAGAATGTTAGATTGGACCCTAATATTCTCCAGGGTGCTTAGGAATGTGGTGTGTGAATCTTGGGACATGGTTGAGGACCTACAGCAGGCTACGACCTGAATCACTGTCTTAAACAATTTTAGCTGCACCTGAAGTATCTCAGATGCATTATGTTGGGCTACCAGTCTGGAGGTGTGCGCATCCTTTATGCATATGGAAACACCACTGCCTTTGGAGCTTCGGTCCAAGTTCTGGGGCCGAAAGGTGTGGAATGAGTTGTAGCCTGGTGGTGCAGGGGTGCTTTCTGCTGCCTTGAACCAGGTCTCTGTTACAGTACAAATGTCGATGTTCTCCATTTTAAGGAGTACTTTGAGGCAGTGAATTTTGATATTTAGACTTCTAGTGTTGAGCATCATGACCCTCAAATTGCATTTGTTTGTAGCTGTTATGGTGGTAATTTTGTCTTTGGAACACCACCTAAAAAAGGCACTATAGGGGTGGCAAGAGCCTTGGCCAGTGACATATCTCAGGCACAAGCCACTGCTGCTAAGAGGCAGGTAGAGATGGTTAGAGTACTGCAGGGCATACATGAGGAATTTCACCCGCACTGGTGAAAGATTGTCCATTCTTAACTGTATCTTTCTCATTGCATCAGCTCTCTGAATACCAGCATTGCTTACATCCAGGTGGTAATACTGAAGAAACCTAAGGTGAAATCTCTAACATTACCTAGGACAGGTGCAAGAGCTGTTGCAATGATGCCCTCCTCTTACATCTCTATAACATCAGATATGAACAAAGTGCCAATACAGACTTGCCAAAAAAAAAAGAAACATCATAAGCCATGTAGTATGTAGGGTCTTCAAAACCAGTACCACAACTAAGATGTAACAAGTAAATGCATATATTTAAATGCATTTATCAAATGGGTTTTTTCCAAAAACTCATGAAGGGCTTCATTAAAATAGATCTTCCAGTAGAAACGCATTCAATTAAACAGTATAAAACTCAGATGCCACAAAATGACATTGCACAGTTAAAAACACAATACACTAATTAAACAAACCCACAAAAAAAGAAAAGAAAGCATAATACAAACTTTGTAAAATGGCAAAAGATTGCAAAACTGTATACATCATTTTTGAATATATGCACATATTTGCAAGTCTGAAAATCTCTTTTTTAAAACACTTGAAATAGAAATCCATATATCCATTCATCCATCTACAACCCCATTTTTGCAGGTGTGGTTGGGTTGTCACTTCAACAATGACAAACATCTAGAGTCAATGTTCATACTGCTGGGTGGCAAGTCCTCCTGCTGTTGTTTTTCCATACTATACACACACACACACACACACACACACACACACACACACACACACACACACACACACACACACACACACAGCTATGGCTAGATTAGAGTTTACATTTCACCTACTGCATGCCTTTGGAATGTGGGATGAAACAGAGCACTCAGAGGAAGCCCACTTGAAAATATAGTTATTGATATTTGGATGCACATTTACATAAATTCTTATTTGGTAGATTAGCTCCCTATATTCCAATTCCTTGTTCCTAGTCATCACCCTCAAATTCACTGTTATATTCTCTAAGATAAAAAAAAAAAAAAATAGAAAAAAATGGAATCTCTTTAAAACTTATAGAGAGTATGGAATATCTGTATAAAGCACTGCTCACTCTTAATTAAAAGCAATAAGATTCATTTATAGGTCTTCCTGTGAATAAAGGCATGATCATGCAGAAAAGGTCTATATTAAAAGAATGAATAATTAAAATTACAAAAGCTCAGATGAACGAAAATGCAGCAACTTGAAAAAGTTATTGTGGGGAGATGTGCCCCCCCCCCCCCCACAACCCCTGCTAAATAATATTCCAACTCTGAGATTGCACTACAGTGAAGAAAGAGCAAATGTTCTGATCTTCAATGTACTGCGATAAAAAAAAAAAAAACTCGCATTTTCACTCATCTGAGTGTTCGCAATTTTGATTATTCGTTCTTTTAATATATAGACCCTGCAGAAACCTTCATATGAGTTTAGCAATGTACTAAGGCAAATTAAGCTAAGACTAGCCTTGGGATTCAGAGAGATTCTCTCTGCCAACACTAACTGATTAATACGTGATGGTTAATTAGTGTGAAGGACAGAATCTCCAATCCAGGGTCAAGGTAAAGCACCTCATTACTGGCTCATTACCATGTCTTTGAATCGAATACTGCTATATCAGATCTGACCACACTAGTGTTCTCCCTACCAGCCTAAGCATCTCAGTAAAATAGGTACTCTATAGCATCCATAGATACAAACACATTCAGATACCCATGCAGACACACACACACACACACACACACACACACACACACACACACACACACACACACACACACACACACACACACACACACACACACACACACTTCCAGATATTCTGTCTGTCTTTTTTTATTTTTATTTATTTAACATTTGTTGACCGGGAATGTCCGACTAGGTTCCACAGAGCCTGTTTTCAGCGGAGGCCCGGGGAGAAATGCTCCAGATGCATGTCTTTGGAATGTGGGAGGAAACCGGAGTACCCGGAGGAAACCCACGCGAACACAGGGAGAACATGTAAACTCCACACAGAAGGCACCCCAGCCGAGAATCGAACCGGAGAACCTCTTGCTGTGAGGTGACAATGTTAACCACTGCACCACTGTGCCGCCCATGTCTTACACAAAACACATACACACATCCCCAAACAGAGACAAACAAGCCCATACAGACAGACAGACAGACACAGAGACAGAGAGGGAGAGGGAAACATGGAGATGGCTTCCAATACTTATCTCCCCCCAGGGTGAAGACCCAGACACACACATGTGTGCACGCACACACACACACACGCACACACACGCACGCACACACACGCACACACACGCACACACACGCACACACACGCACACACGCACACACACACACACACACACACACACACACACACACACACACACTTCCAGATATTCTGTCTGTCTTACACAAAACACATACACACATCCCCAAACAGAGACAAACAAGCCCATACAGACAGACAGACACAGAGACAGAGAGGGAGAGGGAAACATGGAGATGGCTTCCAATACTTATCTCCCCCCAGGGTGAAGACCCAGACACACACATGTGTGCACGCACGCACACACACACGCACACACGCACACATGCACACACACACACACACACACACACACACACACACACACACACACACACACACACACGACCCTACAGTAATGCACATGCATATATCTACATGCACACACACACAGCAGACAAATACCTACCTGTAGTTGCGGCACCATTCCTATTGAAGTGAATAGGTAAACTCCATCTTTTAGTTGAATCTCACGTTTTCCACCATGTGAAGAAATGAAGTTGGTAGAGCAACAATCGATCTATTGCCTTGCTCCTCTGGCAGTACTGTTTTTGGGGAAGAACATGTGACTAGTTTGTATTACCTGCTGCCCTGGATTGCTGCATTTGGATGAGACTTTACCAGTGAGACCTCTGTCTGCACTATGGCTATCAGAAGTGGAAGAGCGGTGTCTGAATTGGTCAGAATTACCTCTATGTGGAAACTTTCTGAGTTAGGTCTTCCACATCCACAGTAAGCCTTCTGAATCCCAGGGCATAAAGGCAGAGCTAAAAGCAGTGCTTTGGAAGACAGTCATCATTGCCTGACATCTGGCAGATACTTAGTGTCTGGATCTTTAGCACATTCATCTGCAAACCTGCTGTGCAAGTTTTAAAGCTAGCAATGATGTACCTGCTAACAGGCCAACTAAATCTGTGCTGTAATTATAAAAGTAACTCCTCAGCCACTGCCCAAAAATAGTGTCTCTAAATTCTACGGCTGTTTTCCTCTAAATTCCTGAAGAAAGGGCAGCTCCTACCTACTGTCTGTTTTCCACACAGATGGAGAACTGTGAAGATGTGCTGGGGTCCATGCCACAGACCACCCTTCTTTGGAAACACACAGGTAAATCAGGGATAAATAATCTGCCATGATTTAATTTATTAACTTTTCACAACAGATTTGAATGATTGAAGGTCAAATGTATTTACTTTTATGTATGTGCTTGTATCTGACCACGGGCACAGATAAAATCATGAATGAAGAAGCCAAAGTAAAAATTACAGAGAAAAGCAAATGCAGTATCATAAGCCAGTGAATGCAAGGAAAATGCAGAGTACAAATCAGGCAATGACCAGAATAAAAAGGAGGGTGGAATGGCATAATAGCAGAAATTAAACTACACATCAGTCAGCTGTAAGTATGTTTATAAGAAGTGTTTAAAGTTGCTCACCATGGGGAGCTCCCTCAGCCATCTAATTAGAATGTTCCAGATGCACAGCTGTTGGTAAGCAAAGGCATGAATGGCAGAACACCTCTGGAAGTGCCCGCAGTCCCGGGGTGGCCAATCACAGGGTACAGAGCGATCAGTATAATGGTAGATCTCCCAAATGGGGGTCAGAATTTTCAGGAATGTGACTAGAATTTTAAAAATATTGGGCTGATGAATAGGTGGATAGTGTACTTCATACAGGATTGGCATATTATGCTAGTAATAAGATAGAAGAGTAAGTACCTGGACCAAAGAGATGGGCCAGCTACAGGTGGCCAAGTTCACAGTCAGGAATCCCTAGGTAGAGGATGTTATAGTATTCCAAGTGGGAGGTTTACCAGGAAATGAAACAAGTTATGACTAAAAAGGGTCACAGGACTAGTAAACTCACCTGATTAACAAATCAGTAAATAAAAATGAATCACTGCAGAAAACTCTGTGGATGAAATCAGGTGCTTAGTAAGAGCAGTGCTGCTAGGATGGAAAGTAGAAGATCTGACAGCAGCAAAACACTGATCTGCAAGGGTAAGCTTGTTGTTAAAGCAACATGCACATAAGGCAACATGCACATAAAGCAACTTGCACATAAGGCAACATGCACATAACGCAACATGCACATAAGGCAACATGCACATAAAGCAACTTGCACATAAGGCAACATGCACATAAGGTAATATGCACATAACGCAACATGCACATAAGGCAACATGCACATAAAGCAACATGCACATAAGGTAATATGCACATAACGCAACATGCACATAAGGCAACATGCACATAAAGCAACATGCACATAACGCAACATGCACATAAGGCAACATGCACATAAAGCAACATGCACATAAGGCAACATGCACATAAGGCAATATGCACACACTACTCCACTGACATAAACTCCAGCCTGGGGGAGTAAAACTGGAGCAGAGAAATGCCTGCAAGTGGCATGAATAGTACCATAACCAGGGTGGGGCAAAGAAGTCAGCTACTCTGGGTGCAGAATGTCAAAATGGGGTGTGACTGGTAGTGCTAAAGAACTGCCAATTGAGCATGAATTAAATGCTGAGATTCTTTAGAGCAACTTTATTTTTTTGGACACCAACTTTTGTTTGAGAGGGGCGTCTGTCTGGAGACTGCACAGGACACAAAATGACCTAGCTATCAGGCTTCAAGTAATTAATTTCAGTGTCTAGACATTTTCTGATAAACCAGAACTGGCAATGAATCATTTAAGTACATATTGCACTTTGTGGCAAGAAAAAAAGCTAAAGAAATGCAGCCATACCATAATCAATTCCTTTCCTGGTTATTTGCACTTTAAGTCCAGGATTGTTGCACAAAGACAAACATGGGAAGAGAAGGAGGAATCCAAAATAGACAGCCAGCATCTTCCAGATTCGAATTCTCCAAGATTCTTGACCAGTGAGTTAAACGCTTTAGATATGAAGTCACAGGCTGAGAGCAGTCATGAAATCTGTGGAAACAAGAACCAGAAATAAACAGCTGTCACTGTGTGATGAGAGTGCTTCTCATTCTTCACAATTGCCGATTTAACTAACTGCATTAAGCCTATAATACCACAAAAAGAGAGGTGAGTACAATGAAGTGAGACCGATATTTCAACACTGCTTCACTAGACGGGTAAGGCAGCTCCATTATCTAAAACCAGCTGCTGATACTGTGGTGTCATTGTTTTTGAAGAAGCCACCAATACAGCTTAGGTCAACTCCCCCCTCCCTCTCTTTTAACGTGTTTGTGAGAATAATCACAGAAACAGGAAACATGAATGTTCACAGACATGGTGCGTTATAGCCTGCCTTATATTGTTACTCCCCAAATTCATACAATGAAGCAGGATTGAGTCATAGCACTCCCTCCATCTGTAGAAATCTGATGAATTAATTTTCTTTGGGAATTGGATGGTATTTGAGTAGGACTATGTCACTGCATCCAGTAGCAGAAGGTGGAAAGAGTGTTAGTGTAGGCAGTCTACACCGGATTTGAAAAGGGAGCTGGCTATGTGATACAGGAAGCTGGCATGACAACGGATTATCTACAGAGTGAGCCAAAAAGAAAAAGAAAACTGCTTTTTAACTTTTTAAGAATATCACTGAAAGTGCTGTTTACCTTCCTGACTTGGCATAATATTGCATTCGTAGATTCACATGTTTGTTGGTAAGTGCTAGGCTAGCTGCCCTTGTAGACAGTTTTAAGCCTAGATAAGTTCATTTTTTGTGCTCAAATTAACCTATCCCATTCGATTAGAGACTGGCCTTACCCACCCTTGTAGTCAACAATTATATATTACCCCTAATGAGAATAGCTGGGGTAATATATAATTATTGACCATGGGATGGTCAATAATTATATATTGCCCCTAGTATGAATAATTGGATCATACCATAAGATAATTTAAGGGGACCCATGCATGGGATAAAACATTTAAGGAGCTGCCTCTGTCCTTTAGTAGTATAGAGGGCAGTTCTGGGGTAACCTTTCTGTTTCCTATCCATAGATCCAAGTTGTGCTTTAACATGGACAGGGATGAGCTTTGTCTTATGTGGATGGAGAGTCTGTTACAGAGCAGCAATATCCTTTGTGAGATACACCTGTGCCTCTAAACCATTCTGTTGATGTTGTGGAAGAGATTTAGATCTCTAGACTAAGTATTTTGGATGCCATTTGACTTGCTGATATGCAGTAAATTTATCAGTAATGGGTCGGAGGATGCCTTGTACGTCAGACACAGGTCACCTCTTACCAGTGTATAGGATACCGAGTACAGTGACATGGCTTTGAGTCTGTCCATGTAAGACACATTGTTTAGGCCTTGTACCCTTTTAGTAAGATATCTCTGTGGGAGTTCCATTTGTTGCATGTGTCTGGACAGATGCATGCCTTAAGAGCATTATTCTCAATGACTGGCCTAATGAGGGCTGAGTAAAGGTGGACAACAAAATTCTTGATCTAAGCACAATCCCTCTGCTTATAAGCTGTGCAGTATAGAATTACTTTCTTACAACAACGAATGCATGTTGGTCAAAAGTTAGGTCACTGTCCACATAAGTTCCCAAACCCCGAACAACTGGGTTAACTCTTAGGGGCCCATTCATGTGTAAATACACTGTAAATCCCTCTCATCTTTATTGCTTTCATTAAACATTCTACTACCTGGTTTTGTGATTCACTGTCCAACTGGGTGCTTCTTCTGTTAAGTCAGCATGACTTCTACATGCTCACATAAACACTGATGAAGACGGGTTGTGTCCTTCTTGGCTGGTTGTAACTAGGGTTTAGGAGGCAGCCATCATTGTCTGACATCTGGCATGAACAAGCTCTCCTATGCCAATGCCAGCCTCTCTGCTCTAGACATAATTACTTGCAGTGGCCACTTTCATAGACTAAGGGAGGAGCACTTTGTTGTAGCGTTCTATAGTTATGTCAAGAATCTAAATGGCAATGCTCAGATCTGCACTGAGCTACAAAAGAATGACATTAAATATACTGATCCCAAGGATATTGCCAATATCCTGGCAGATCAATTTAGTGCCAACTTCACCCCCCCTCACCCCCATAAAGGGCCCATCTCAATACCAAAAGATTGCCAAATTCCGGTAATCACAGCCACACAGGTAGAAACCGCACTCTCCAAAGCTAAGAATACAGCATCCATGGGACCAGATGACATCCCAGGCTGTGTACTACATGAACTACAAAATGAACTGGCACTTCACCTAAGTGTCATGTTTAATCATAGCCTCAACTCAGGCTTTGTGCTCACTGAGTGGCGCACAGCTACAGTTATCCCACTCCACAAGGGGGGATCCACCTTGGATCCCAGGAACTACCGTCCCATCAGTCTGAAGAGCCTGATCTGCAAGGGCATGGAACACATTATCATGGAACTTATAAACAAAGACATTGGCAACCTTCAAACACTGGACCCCACCCAGTTTGGGTTTGTGAAGGGCCAATCTTGTCTCCTGAACCTGATAGACTTCTTTGAATCAGTCTGCAGAGCTGTGGACGAGGGTAAGGCAGTCCACGCAGCCTATCTGGACCTCACCAAGGCCTTCCACACTATCCTCCACTCTGGAATCATAGATAAACTTACTAAGCTGGGCATAAATCCCTACATCACTCAATGGGTTGCTAACTGGCTTACTGACAGAACCCAGACTGTAAAATTAGTCGACTCCAAATCCAGCTCCAGACAAGTGACAAGTGGAGTACCTCAGGGTTCCGTCCTGGGACCACTCTTGTTTGGCATCTACTTCTCTGAAGTACAGGCCAACACTAAGGGACTCTGACTAACAAAGTTTGCAGATGACTGCAAATACTGGGAGTCATTATTGAATCCCCAAATGATGTGGATATTCTACAAAAGGGCCTTACAGAAACAGATGCCTGGTGCCAGAGCCATGGGCCCAGGCCTAATGCTAAGAAATGTATAGTTATTCCCCTTTGGAAAAAAACATGTACCCATGAATTACCACATAGGTGGCAGTATACTAAACATCGAAAGTGTGATGACAGACTTAGGGACGCAGGTGGACAGTGGTCTCACTTTCGATAACCACATTGCCACAACAGTCAGGAAATCCTTCTATGTGGCACACCTCATCACTAAGGGCTTTTCATCCAGAAAAAAGGAGGTCATTGTCCCACTGTACTCATCCCTCATTAGACCCATTATAGAGTATAATGCCCCATTTGGTATGTACCTCACAAGACATCTGCAACAACCTCACTAAAAGAATCACAGGCCTAAAGCATGTTCCATATGCTGACTGTCTAAAGAACTCCAGCTATACTCTGTGGCATATCGTCTACTCAGAGGTGCTCTCTGCTTAACATACAAGGCCATGTCAGACCCTGAGCTGCTGGACATGCTCCACTTAAAGAAATCCCAATCCCTGAGAGCCACATGCTCCAGGGATCTAAACCTTGTCATCACAATGATCAAAACATGCTGGAGGGATACGTTCCTGACCCAGAGAGTCCCCATACTCTGGAATAGACTGCCCATACATGTCAAGCAAAACACCTCCTTGGCCCTCTTCAAAAGGAACCTTGATGATTGGATGGGAGATAGGAAATTCACCCTGGGGATCATGTCAGTCGCCCTGCTAGACAGGGGTCCAGAGAAGTAAATATTGTGGGAAGAAATATCCAGGGAATTGTTATGGCTAGGCTTGTATAGGCCCTAGGGTCGATAGCCTAGTACCAACTTATGAACCTATGAACCAGTTAATAAAATGTGACAGAATGTTCAGGAACACTTGGAATGTCATGCCATTATTACATTGTTCTGTCTGATGGCATGAAACTGGAAAAATAGGCAGCAACTGCTTGATTGATGAGGTAGCAATCTTTGCTAGGTGCCATTCTCACCCAAACAATATGAACTGGACATAGGCTAAGAAACATTATGTCCTTCTAGGTATGTAACACCTAGGAGATGTAAACAAAAGTAGGGTGGAGGCAGAATATGAAGACAGGGAACAATTCAAGGCAATGATGCTGTATCTGTCAGGTGTCCAGACCTCTTGTTCAAAACATTTAGAAATAGTCATGAAATTTGCAAAGATGCAGCCCTCATTTTCCCTTCTTAATCCCAGATTTTCTTCCAGAAAAAAGGAGATCATTGTCCCACTGTACTCATCCCTCATTAGACCCATTATAGAATACAGCATCCTGTTTGGTATGTACCTCTCAAGACATCTGCAACAACTGGAAAGGCTGCAGAAATATCTCACTAAAAGAATCACAGGCCTAAAGCAGATGCCCTTTGCTGACCGTCTAAAAAAACTCCACCTATATTCTGTTGCATATTGTCTACTTATAGGTGATCTCTGCTTAACATACAAGGCCATGTCAAACCCAGAGCTGTTGGACATGCTACACTTAAAGAAATCCCAATCCCTCAGAGACACACATGCTCCAGGGATCTAAACCTTGTCATCACAATGAAGAAAACATGCTGGAGGGATAGGTTCCTGACCCAGAGACTCCCCAGACTCTGGAATAGACTGCCCATACATGTCAAGCAGAGTGCCTCTTTGGCCCTCTTCAAAAGGAACCTTGCTGATTGGATAGGAGATAAGAAATTCACCCCAGGGATCACATCAGTTGCCCTGCTAGACAGGGGTCCAGGGAAGTAAATACTGTGGGAAGAAATAGCCAGGGAATTGTTATGGCTAGGCTTGTATAGGCCCTAGGGCCGATAGCCTAGTACCAACCTATGAACCTATGTCTTTCATTTTATGTTAGTGGTAAAATTTTCACTTCCTGATGTTTTTAATTGTTTTGAATGAGCTATGGTTATGATTTCTCAAGCAGAAAGATAATCACATTATTTTTAAATCATCGTGAAAGTGACGCTATAAGAAGAATAAAAATGCAAGGTAGCATTTTCTCAAACACAAAAAAAATATAGATTTCACTTGTTTTTGGTATGCAGTAGCTTTAATTTTATTCTGTACACATATTTTCACATAAACATCAGTCAGATGTCACGTAAGCAAGTTTATTTTTACAGAAGCAGAAAATGCTACCACTTCTGCTGCATAACATTTTTTAAACAGTTTGCTCATAGTGCTGCAAACTCTGATGTTTGTAAATAGGGCTCAGTTTAAAATTCTGACTTATATTTAATGTGAATCTTTTATGGAATTTATTAGAATTTGATTATAACAGAATATGTGCGAGCATGGGTCTGTGAATTTCTCTACATTTTGATAACTGGGTGTGATGAATTTCATTAGCCATATGCTGGGCATTGCAATGGCAAGTTCTCCTGATATCAGTGATCACTATTCATTTGTATAATTTTTATTCTATATCATATATTGGAAGCTTAAGCTAATATATGAACAGAAAAGTGGAACTGTCATCTCTCCTATAAAATACATTTTAATTGAAAGGCACTATTTTCTTTACAAACATGCTACAAAGTAAGAAATTATAGGACTGTAGAATATTGGAATGAGCTGTAAAAACTGGAAGAAACTGGAATGAGACTGGAATGAATGTTTTTAGCTTTTAATTACCCAGAACTATGCTGAACAGGTGCCAGTCTTTCCTTTATGTGCCAAATCTTTCTTTCAGAATAAAAGTCTGCATACACTGTAGTTTGGTTAAGAATGTTTTAATATATACAGTAGAGGCTGATGTCAACAATATCAGAATTAAATCTTAATGTCCATAGTTTTTACACTCATTATATTGTCTGTAAATTCTGTACTTAAAAATATACTGCCTCCAATAACAGTGCTGATAATTATGTCCATAGTATCTGCACTCATATTCTGATCCTCCTGAATAAATATTATTACTATTCTGGAATGCTGAATATGTGACCTGACTTCTGCACCCACTGTCGAGTGTCTGTATAAAACTTCTGAGGACTGCACTGCAATAACTTTCTGCATATTGGTCCAAATTAACTAGCTTAACTAACTGTGTTTGATGTACCCCTTAATAATACCAAAACTCTGTGAGTTTCTATATGCCTCTTTAACTTTGGTTCCCAAGTCTTGTGCAATCCAAACAAGATGATCTGCTTATTCTTAATATACTACACATTCTGTTTTTATCAGTATTCTTGACTGAAGGTTATTTTCACTTATTAAAAGTGCATTCACTGAAACTGCATGCAAAATGTGAAGGTCTGTTATAATATGGCTACATTTTTGGATTTATACAGAGTACTGTATTTAAATAAAACCTGATCTTGTAATATATATATATATATATATATATATATATATATATATATATAGTGTGTGTGTAATAAATATATATATATATATATATATATATATATATATATATATATATATAAATGGAACACATAGGTTTCCTTACAATTAAAACATTCTTTGGTTACACCCATCACATCATCACTGGGTTATTTCACTAGATGACACTTATAACTCTGGAAATACTGAAATATTGTAGATCAAATGAGTTTTTGAAACAACGGGCTTATAACAAATTTTCCACATGCATATGTTGAATCTACTGAGGAACTCCAAACATCAGAACAGCAAGCAGCCAATATATTGAAAGCTAATAACCAAAACTCAAAAGGCACACTGCTGTTAAGGTAACATAACTGCAACTCCCTTGATTTTTCCTGCTGCTGTCCTTACACAAGGCTCCCACATTTGCTGTCATCTAATCCCCAAGTACTATTACACTTGTAGTAATCTGTTGAAGAGCTCATTCAGTAGTCTATTAGCACTATGATCAGAGAGGAGGGTACGAGGCAGCCCGTCTGCTCCTTATACTTCATCCTCCATGGTGCCTTGTTCAGAATAGCACAGTGCTCCCATGATGCAGAGCACACCACATATGGATCACCTGATAAAAGACAGAGCCCAACCTCCATGAGGTCTATACAGCAACTGAATTCTCTGGGAGTGCTAATCAGTGGGATAGCTCATTAGCATTTAAAGTTGTATACCCCATATCTAACACTCACTTTTTATAACAATATAAACTATACACTGTATATGTACTAGGCACTGTGCCTTTCATGTATCATACTTATCTCTGTAAATTGACAATGACACTGTACTAAACATGCTGTGGATATTTGCTTCAAAATGAAAATGTCTGTACAAATCCAAAGAACAGTGTAACATTTTAGTCCTGATAATTATTTTTATATCTGAAATAGTCCGTTTATTTTCCACCTTTTTAATGGTCTATCATATCTGGAGAATTTAACAGGGTATCTGGTCTTAATTCTTATAAGGTTATGGCTGAACTACACCCTCATTGTGAGGCATAACTTAAAGAGTCTGCACCTGTAGTTGTTATCCATCACAGGTTTCACAGTTGCTATTTTTATTTAGATGACTAGCTGTGGCACTTCTGGTTGCTGATCTTTCTGAAACTTTGACATGTTTGTCTGATACAAATGGATGTATTTTTTCTGTACTCCTTATCAACATCCCAATATTTATAACATCTTGGTTCATCTGCAGGCCGTGGACTTGCTGTTGGTTTTGGACTCCTACATTGTCTCCATCCTGTAAATCTGGTAATGTTTCCTTTACATTGTATTGTTCTTTCATACATCAGTAACGTAACTGAAATTAGTAATCTGCCTTTCAGGCTTGTATCTGTTAACACTTGAGCTCGTAAGGGAATAAGACCTTACAGCAGATCATTCTTACCTTCCAAAAATGATTAAAGACAGTATCCACAGGCTTTGCTCTAGCTCTTTCTTGTTAAATGTTTTCACTGTTAGATCTTTGCACTTCTCCATGAGGTTGAGGACAGAATAGATAGGTCATTACATGGTTGAATGCTTATTCATACAAAGCTCTTGTGAATTCCTGACTTGTGAAATGGAGAACATCATCAGATATGCAAGCTCAGGTGACCCTTATTTTGAAAGTATATGATTTGATGCACTAATCATGCTTGTATTTCTTTCTTTCAGTTACGCTAATTCTGAGAACTTAGACTAATAATTCACATGGATAAGATGCATGGCTTCTCTGAACTGGAGCAAATACATATCCCCTTAACTCCATGGAAGATCTGAAAGTAGGTATGATAAAATTTATTCTTGAGGATCATCGTTATGGTATGTATTACATTACAAAACGTTGCACTACTGATGTGTGAGTCGGCATTCCTGGCCAAAACATAGCTGTTACCCTTTGTACTTTACTGCTACCACATTTAACTCATATATCTTCTCAAGAATGTTTTAATTTGATTTGGAAAAATGTTTTTGTCATTTTCTTTGTTTTTTGTCATTTTTAGGACATCTAGCCTTGTGCAGCTTATTTCCTCTTTGAAAGAAAAATAAGACTGAATTGTTTTGTTTAACGATAGAGATTTTTTTTTGCACAAGCCATCCTTTCATTGTAAGGTACATCAGTGGGTACATTTATTAATCAGAATTAGTATGGCTTTAAAATTTATTTACTTCATCTTCTGTCATTCGTAACTTTGACATTACCAAATGATCTCTAGTTTTTATAAAAAAAATCTCCATGCATCTGCAGTAAATATATTGTACTCAGTATATCTGCGATGAGTTTTCATTGCCCTATCTGTAATTCAATTTGAGAATATACCTATGTAGATTAAAGAATATCCTCTGTAGCCTCAGGGGTGCCTTGTGCAACAAAGTTTTGAATATCTTTTGTAGGTTTTTATGTTCAGCTTTCACATGAACTTCTTCATCATAGACATATTCATGGAGTTTCTCACATCCATACATTATCACCAGCAGTTATTTTCCATTAGAACATATCCCTTTTGTGTATCTATAAATGCTCTCAGTCTACAGACAACTAATCTAATATCTTGCAATATGAAATCTGTATACTATTCCAAATGGCATCTATCTACAACGCTAGTGACTTCTTCACATCTAAGTATTTTAATGTTAAATATTCACTGACTCATTTCTTGAGCACTCTAAAACTCTTTTTCTGTCCATAGTACAATTTCCAGGCTCTTGTGCTAAAAACTTTTTTAGATGCATTATTATGTCAAGATATATTAGATACAAACTCTACAATATATTGTGCCATTCCATACACAACTCCATTATGTCTCTTTCTCTTGCCTTGGCATTTGTACAATATCTCAGATTTTATTTTTCTGGATCAGGTTTTTAGACCCTCTGACTGTAGATTCTGATCCGTGATGTCAGACTTGTCACTCTTATTTTGCATTTCCTGTTATTTCATTTGAAATTAAGCTGAATCATTTTATTCAGTACTTGCATCAATTTCTTGCCATGCTCTTATTTTGAACCCATATTTACAGGTCAGTTCTGTTTGCAGCTCCTTATATGCATTCAGTTATTTGGGCAACAGTTCTTTGGAGCATCAAACAGAAGTCCAAGGAATCTGTACCTTCCTACAGGTGAATTAAATGTATGCAATTTGGAGCTTAACTTGCATATAATACTGAAAATAAGTTTAGAATTTATCTTTAAGTAATAAGTAATGCTCTCTGTTAGTTTTTTGTTCATATCATGTGGATCAAAATGAATGCAAATATTGTTTTCCTTACAATACTAAGTATACTCTTCACCCACACTGTTAGGTGTAATTACCTCTTACTGACACCTAGGCTTTCCACTCTCTTCAATGGCTATTTAACATTACTTCTCAATGTCATGGGTACTTTTCTGGGATCAAGAATGTGTAGTGCTGCAGGAGGTCTTATATGCTTGTCATGTTCTCCTTGGTAGCTTCCTTTGCCTATAAGCAAATCAGCATACTCAGAATATCATTGTTATGGCTTTTCAATGTGTCTGAGATGCTCCTGTGACAATGTAATTGATTTTGAGTGCATGTGGTCCTTGCTTTGTACTGTGAATTCTTCTTACTATTCTTAGCTTCTCACAAGCTACACAACTTAACATATTAAGTGGCATACACCTCTATGAGTGTTTTTATGTGTTTTCATATTAAAAAATTCCTTTTGCACTTATTCTACAGGACTGATTGAGATGGACAATGCCTCATTTCATGCTTATGCCGACATTTAATGCAAACCTGAATTTCAATGCTGCAATGATTTCACGGGCCTCCATTTGGCTTACAGTGCTTTCTACATGCTGTTTTCTCATCTATAACGTTTACGATGCATCTTGTCTTCATTTTTCATTTTCCTGTATTTGACTCAAATTTTATATGATAGACATTCCTTTCCTCTATTAATGCTTTTAACTGTCCACTAGTAATTTAATTTGCTCAAAACATCATAGCCACAGAGCCTGGTAATTTCAGACCTAATTCTGCTAAAAGCCTGCTCCTTGTTTCAGAATTTGTTACACCACTCATTAGTCTCTTGTTGTTATTATTATTATTATTATTATTATTATTATTATTATTATTACTATTAATAATATTTATTTATTTATTTATTGTTAACTGAGGTAGAGTGCTGCTCCTGAGGGACATGTTTCAAATTCAATATAGGAATACATACTGAAAAAGAAACATAAGAAAAAACAGAAGAATGCACATATTGAAATTTACAATGAGTAGAAATGTAAAGAAACATTTAAGCTTTTTACAAAATGAAAACATTTCAAGTAAGCTGCAAGAATAAAGTGAATAAACATGTTATACTAAATGTTAGAAATATTTTTATCAAAGTAAAGGAATTAGGAATAAGATGAATAAAGAATCATACAGCAAACCAAATTCTTATAATTTGCCTCATTTCTTCAGTTCAGTAACATATATATTTTTATTCTCTGCATTAAATAGTGTTCTTGCAGAAAACAAGTATCTAATAACTGGAGAATGCTGAGATGGCAATAATTAATCTCAAAGTAGTGCCATTTTGTCACCATCTTCATCAAGGTGCATAAAAGCATTACATTTCTTCGTAGCTTCTCCCCAGTAACATGCAGGAATGGTACATATTGAATCTCTCCAGACTTTTCAGCAATGTACTTTGCACTGAGAAATAAATCAAATGTCTGTACCAGAACTTCCAGTTTTTCAGCTAAGTTTCTTTCTTGCAGCACAAATCTTCCAATGAACCAAAAAGTTCAGTCAGTCTCCACTGAGGATTATAATTCTGCAGTTTCAAACAGAGAAACTGTTGGCAGGAAATATATTTCTTCGGCCAATGTTTTTTCCATTTTTTTGGCATGATGTCATGTCCAGAGTTTTAATAAATAACACACAGATTGTAGATGGAGTCTAAAGTGCATGAAATCTGTGTCACACATGGAATCTCTAGAAGGGTCTATATTAGAACATCGACAAATCTGTCAATCGAATGGCTTTATACTCGAATATGCCTGTAATAGAAGTGTGTTTTGTGAGATCGCAGTACAGTGAAGATCAGAAAATTTGTCCTTTCTTCACTGTAGTGCAATCTCAGAGTTCATCATCTTCTTTCGGCTGTTCGCGTTAGGGGTCACCACAACGGATCATCTGTTTCCATTTGTTCCTGTCCTCTGCATCATGCTCTTTCACACCAACTGCCTGCATGTCCTCTCTCACCACATCCATAAACCTTATCTTAGGCCTTCCTCTTTTCCTCTTACCTGGCAGCTCCATCCTTAGCATCCTTTTCCCAATATACCCAGCATCCCTCTTCAGTACATATCCAAACCAACGCAATCTCAGCTCTCTTGCTTTGTCTCCAAACTGTCCAACCTGAGCTGACCCTCTAATATACTGATTCCTAATCCTGTCCATCCTAGTCACACCCAGTGCAAATCTTAACATCTTTAACTCTGCCATATCCAGCTCTGACTCCTGCCTTTTTGTCAATGCTACCATCTCCAACCCATATAACATAGCTGGTCTCACTACCCTCTTGTAGACCTTCCCTTTCACTCTTATTGGCACCCGGCTGTCACAAATCACTCCTGACACTCTTCTCCACCCATTCCACCCTGCCTGTACTCTCTTCTTCACC
Organism: Protopterus annectens; assembly: GCF_019279795.1. Lineage (NCBI taxonomy): Eukaryota > Metazoa > Chordata > Ceratodontiformes > Protopteridae > Protopterus > Protopterus annectens. The sequence continues at coordinate 1,281,398,644 of NC_056746.1, read as the reverse complement.
TCTCTTCCACACTCACCATTACACCGAACTGTTGATCCCAAGTACTTAAACTCATCCACCTTTAACAACTCTACTCCCTGCATCCTCACCATTCCTCTACCCTCCCTCTCATTTACACATATATATTCTGTTTTAGCCCTGCTGACCTTCATTCCTCTCCTCTCTAAAGCATATCTCCACCTCTCTAGGGTCTCCTCAACCTGGTCCCTACTCTCACTACATATCACAATGTCATCTGCAAGCATCATAGTCCATGGGGCCTCCTGTCTAATCTCATCTGTCAACCTATCCATCACCACTGCAAATAAGAAAGGGCTCAGAGCTGATCCTTAATGTAATCCCACCTCCACCTTAAACGTATCTGTCACTCCCACCGCAGTCCTCACCAATGTCACACTACCCTTGTACATATCCTGTACCACTCTTACATACTTCTCTGCCACTCCCAACTTCCTCATACAATACCACAACTCCTCCCTAGGCACCCTGTCATATGCTTTCTCTAAGTCCACAAAGACACAATGCAACTCCTTCTGACCTTCTCTGTATTTCTCCAACAACACTCTCAGAGCAAATATTGCATCTGTAGTGCTCTTTCCTGGCATGAAACCATACTGATGATCACTAATCATCACCTCCCTTCTTAACCTAGCTTCCACTACTCTTTCCCATAATTTCAAGCTGTGACTGATCAATTTTATCCCTCTGTAGTTACTGCAGCTCTGCACATCACCCTTATTCTTAAAGATAGGTACCAAAACACTTTTTCTCCACTCCTCAGGCATCCTCTGACTTTCCAAAATTTCATTATACAGTCTGGTTAAAAATTCCACTGCCATGTCTCCTAAGCACCTCCATGCTTCCACTGGTATGTCATCTGGGCCAACAGCCTTTCCATTCTTCATCCTCTTCATAGCTGTCCTTACTTCCTCCTTGCTAATCTGCTTCACTTCCTGATTCACTATCCCCACATCATCCAACCTTCTTTCTCTCTCATTCTCTTCATTCATCAGTCCTTCAAAGTACTCTTTCCATCTACTCAACACACTCTCCTCAATTGTGAGTATGTTTCCCTCACTGTCCTTTATCACCCTTACCTGCTGCACATCTTTCCCAGCTCTGTCCCTCTGTCTAGCCAATTGGTACAGGTCCTTTTCTCCCTCTTTAGTGTCCAATCTCTCATACAACTCTCTATATGCCTTATCCTTAGCCTTCACCACCTCTCTCTTTGCCATGTGCCTCATCTCCTTATACTCATGTCTACTTTCTTCATCTCTTTGACAATCCCACTTCTTCTTCACCAGCCTCTTCTTCTGTATACTCTCCTGTAATTCCTCATTCCACCACCATGTCTCCTTGTCCTCCTTCCTCTGTCCAGATGTCACACCGAGCACCTTCCTAGCAGTCTCCCTTACTAGCTCTGCTGTAGTTACCCAGCTATTCGGTAACTCTTCATTGCCTCCTAGTGCCTGTCTTAATGCTTCCCTGAACTCCACCTCACAATCACCCTTTTTTAACTTCCACCATTTAATCCTTGGCACTGCTTTCACACTCCTCCTCCGCTTCTTGATCACCAACATCATCCTGCAGACCACCATTCTATGCTGCTTAACTACACTTTCCCCAGTCACCACTTTATAGTCTCCAATCTCCTTCAGACTGGCCCTCCTACATAGGATATAATCCACCTGTGTGCATCTTCCTCCACTCTTGTACGTCACTCTATGCTCCTCCCTCTTCTTAAAATATGTATTCACCACAGCCATGTCCATCCTTTTCACAAAATCCACAATCATCTGACCTTCTGCATTCCTCTCCTTAACACCATACCTACCCATCACTTCCTCATTCCCTCTGTTCACTTCACCAACATGCCCATTGAAGTCCACTCCAATCACTAGTCTCTCACCCTTGGTTACACTCACCGCCACTTCATCCAACTCACTCCAAAATTTTTCTTTCTCATCCATCGCACACCCAACTTGTGGAGCATATGCATTAACAACATTCATCATTACACCATCAATTTCAAGCTTCATAAACATCACTCTATCAGACACTTTCTTCACCTCCAAAACACTCTTGGCATACTGTTCCATTAGGATAACCCCTACCCCATTTCTTCTGCCATCCACACCATGATAGAACAATTTGAACCCGCCTCCTATACACTTGGCCTTACTTCCCTTCCATCTGGTGTCTTGCACACACAATATATCAACCTTCCTTCTCTCCATCATATCAGCTAGCTCTCTCCCTATACCAGTCATACTGCCAACATTCAAAGTTCCTACCCTCAGTACTACACTCCTAACCTTCCTCCTCTCTTCCTGCTTTCAGGCATGCCTTCCCCCTCCTCTTCTTCTTCGGCCAACAGTAGCCCAATTTCCGCCAACACCCTGTTGGCCAATAGTACTGGTGGCAGTCGTTGTTAACCCGGGCCTCGACCGATCTGGTATGTAATTATGAAAAGTTCCCCGCATCAGTAATTTGGCTGTGGTTTTACGCCGGATGCCCTTCCTGACGCAACCATCCCAATATATTTCCGTTTTTTTGGCATGATGTCATGTCCAGAGTTTTAATACACAGATTGTAGATGGAGTCTAAAGTGCATGAAATCTGTATCACACATGAAATCTCTAGAAGGGTCTATATTAGAACATCGACAAAGCTGTAAATCGAATGGCTTTATACTCAAATATGCATGTAATAGAAGTGTGTTTTGTGAGATCGCAGTACAGTGTAGATTGGAAAATTTTCCCTTTCTTCACTGTAGTGCAATCTCAGAGTTGGTATATATAATTAGTGAGGGGGGCACAGCCACCCACAAAAGTGAGTTCTTTTAACAGCATTTTCGATTATAAAATCGTTCAATTAATGGCTTTGTCAATGTTCTAATATAGACCCTCTCTAGAACACCTGTGTACCATTTTGCATACTAATCACTGTAGCCAGCTCATTAGTATTTGAAGGAATACATATCATATTTAACAGTGTCCACAATTAGCACAGTGCTATTTAAGGGTGGGTTCGACACTTGGCAGGGGTGATTATTTGAGGCCCCAAAAGTACCTCACAAAGAGGATCCTATTCCTTAAACATTTATCCTTTATGGACAGACTCAGAAAAATCCAACTATTCTCTGTCTCATATCATCTACTTAGAGGCGATTTCTGCTTGACTTACAAAGCCATGTCTGATCCAGCTCTTTTATAAATGATATATCTAAAGAAATCCCAATCCCTCTGCAGCACACGCTTTAGAGACCTCAACCTCATTACCACAATCAACAGAACAAGCTGGAGGGACAGGTTCATAACCCAGAGACTACCCATGCTATGGAATAGACTTCCCATACATGTCAAGTAGAGCACCTCACTGGCCCTCTTCAAGAGATAATCTTGATGAGTGGATGGGAAATAGAAAATTCACCCTGAGGATCATTCCAGTGGCTCTACTTGATAGAGATACTGGGAACTAAGGTCGGGTGTCACGATGCCAGGGTAATCCTATTTGCTAGGCTTGTAAAGGCCCCAGGGCCATTAGCCTAGTACACACATATGAAGCTATGAACCTATGAACATCAAACCACAAATACCTGTATGACTTATGACCTTTACACTGTTTACTGTTGGGTACCCATACTTTCCATGCATCTTTCACATTGTGATGTCAGTTTTCTTATTACACAACATGGGCCATTCTATAATGCACCCCTGGATTTTCAGATATGCTTTACCAAGGTATTCCCTTTATAAGCTCGAACTTCTAAAATCTCGAATTGCAGAATCTCACGCCTATAAAGTAGAAAATCCAAATACCCAAAACTACACAATCACGAAGTCCCGAAACTGCAAAACAGCGAAATTCAAACTCCCAACACTTTCAAACACCATTACAACACACACGCTAAATAAGCACACACACCTACCCTTATGATAAGCAGGGGGCAAGCCCCCCTGCACCCCCCATGTGAGGGGCTGCTCCCCCTACACCCCCCTACTTAAATATTCTAACTCCAAGGTTGCACTACATACACACAGACACAAAACACCACCACACAAACTACATTCCTCTCGCACACACACACACATCACAGTAACAACACACACTAACACACATTACAGCCCCTACCCAACAACCTTAAACATAAACACCTGAATCCACCAACACAGAGCATCACCAGAACCGCTAATTCAAATCTCCCACATTCGAGATTTTGAATTTTGCGCTTCTGGGGTTGCGATCTTTTGATCCTTCCACTTTATAAACTCGATATACTGAATTTCGAGATTTCAGTATTTTGAGCTTATAAAGTGTTCCCTTTACCAATACATACTTCACCATGGAATGGATCTCTATGCCAAGTCCATTTCTTGTACTTTTGTAGTTTCATATATTCCATATGGAGTGTTTAAAGGAAACATGCACTCTCTTGAATAGTTTAACTCAACCAATAGGTTTCTTTTCTCCTTACAATATGTTTCCAGTACGCTTTTCTCACTAGAGACTTGCTTGCAGTTTATTTATCAGACTATTTATTGGAATCAGTGGAAGGAAATGCCCACCCATTTTTTTTCAAGTTTAAGTTCTCATGTACTTTGACAGAATAATTTCTCTGCCTGCATGATGTACCATATACACAGGGAAGTCTGTCATGTTTCCCATCAGGTATTGCCCATTATGTTTTGTGCTGACATTAGTAGCTGCTATAAAAGTATACAGTATGTTGTGAAACTGTTTTCTAATACCATTATTGCAAACAGGAAGAGAAACTGTAACAATGCACTTAGGGTTACGATTATCTCCCTCTTTCTGCAGACAGTCATTATTTAGGCATTTCAGTCCTGTGAAATTATATGAGAATGGCAAATGTCTTGATATTTTACAAGCAAGGAATATTTTTGACCTTTCTGTAAATGTCACAAAAAACATACTAAATTAAAATATCTTAGTAACATAAACTAGTATAAACAACTAACACTGCACAACGGTAATGACATAAAATAATTATTTTCATTGGTAACGCCATGATCTGTCCTGCAGAATCACAAGTTTCAGTAAAAATTTCCAATTTTGACCATCAAGAAAAAGATGGTAACTAATAGTTTACATTTTTGTATAATGCTTTACTAGTTAGACGTGTCATTTTTTGTAACTGCAACAGTTTTATAGAAAGTAGCATTTTAGTTTTAAACACAGCACAGAGAACTAATGATTTGTCATACTCAAGGATTATGCTTTTTTTCAAGGATTATGGAGTTAATGAAGACTTAGTGTGCTGCAATATAATAGATCAAGGGGAAGCAAAGCAACACAAGTGGGAACATGTAATGTATGATAGAAGTTGTGCCTCAGTTTAAAAAATCTCATAATAACTTAAATTCAAAAACAGATAGCTGTACCTTTTGTGTACTGTTTGTAAAGTACTTTCCAACATTCAAGATAAAAGAAAATGTTCATCCTCCTACTATAGACACTGGTGATTAGCGAACAAGTTATATGAAGTGTTAATTAACAGCTCCTGGATTGGATTGATAGCTTTGACACCCCAGGATGAGTATGGGGAAGGGACTGTCACTGCTTGTAGGACTACAAATTGACAATCCTTACTAAAGCTTGCAGCTTAGCTAATATATTTGGCAGCATATCTGCTGTAAATTTCTTAAACAAGCTCTGAGAGAAATATATATGAGGGTCATTTGGGGGAAAATGCAGACACTCTTGCTACAGGAGTTATTTAAGCTGATTATAACTCTGACTACTGCCATTGTATGTCACTGGAATAGGAAGAAAACACTTCCTTTGGCTAGCATGACACGTATAAAGGGGACTTGAAATAGATACTGGGAATGAGACATGAAAACAGTAAAACAAGATTACATTAATACAGCTGGCCCAATTGATGGCTGTTTTGTGGAAAAACTATTACAGCTGTATAAGAAATAGTTCAGAAAACACAGAATGAATGAAAAAAATGAGTTCCAAAGTGGGGCTCCTCCTTTAATCCTTCTTTTAGAAAGTAAGGTCTCTTAGTTGCAATTGCACAATTTGGATCAGTGCCTTGCTTCAGAAATAAATTACTTAAGAATCCAATTAGAGATAGGTTGTCTGGGTTATGACCATTGTGTTTAATTTAAATATGTATTAAAATAAGTCTTACTACTTCATACACACACACACACACTCACACACACACACACACACACGCACACACACACATATTTATATATATATATATATATATATATATATATATATATATATATATATTATGTATATGTGTATATATATATATATATATATATATATATATATATTATGTATATGTATATATATATATATATATATATACACACACACACATACACATAATATATATAGAGAGAGGATGAGATCCATGTAGATGTGTACATGTGTGATGGACAATGACAACTGTGTAACAATCCATACAACTGTAATCAGTTTACATGATGGTAGAGTCTTTAAATCCACAATGCTGACATCAGGTAATATATGAGCAGAGTTTGGCCTTAGCAGCATATTGCAAATGTATGCCGCTATCTAGTATAACAGCAATATCTGCCACATCCACCGATGCTTTACAATGTACAGCTCCATATCAAAGTTAAAATCACTGGCTTTCCACCTGAGTCAGACTAAGACCAGTGCATTCCAATGCAATGTCACCAACAGTAATTGCGGCTTGATAAGGGTTATTTTGCATACAAATATACACATATCATTCTTCTGGAAGGGTTTATTATATCTGTCCATCGCCAGCATTCCTTTCTTTGTATTTATGGTACTACTGCCACCAGCTAAACAGACTATACTAGTATATACTACTAAAGTAAGACAAGTGTTAAACATTGCAATGGTAACAATAGGTCAAGCAGTACCTTTTCAAATGTTAAACAAAAAATTATTAGTGCACCATTTTATTGCAGTACCCTTAAGCTAATATTAAATAAATCCTCAATAACAACCTTTTATAATTGAATAATACTGAATAATAAAACTCTTTACTTGAACTAGAATTAAGCAAAGCATTTTGTAAAATCAAACATGCAAGCAGATTTAAATGCACTAAAGTAAAATGCAACATCTGTTTAAATGGGTCTATGTTTTTCAATGAATTTTCATTTCACTGAAACTCAAATGGTCAAACCCATTTCATTGAAAACACATGTACTGAAAACTCATTTCACAGAAACCTTCTCCACAGGAAATATATCCGAAAGACATATTTTTGCAGTGGGCCGAGCCCCCTTTACCATCCTTGTGGGAGATTTGCCCCCCACTCCCCTTTACTTATATGTACTAACTTCATGGTCATACAACCATGGATAAAAGAAAAAAACACCATGCACAGTGATTCAGTGCTGGAGAGCAAACACAGGCATCTACAGATCTGGGAGTACAACAAGATAACGGCCATTGCAATTCAGACATGCTCTGCTAGATTCATTTCCCTAATAACTCCTATGATAAGAAATGTCACCATCACTTAGTTGCTATACATTTTTGTACTTTTCTATGAAATGTGTTTTCAGTCAAATGACTTTTCAATGAAATGGGTTCAACCATTTGAGTTTTGGTGAAATGAAGATTCTATGACATGACAGGGACCTGTTTAAACAGATTTGTGTCATAAAGAACTCTTTACAGTTTATCTGCACTTGTTTCTATCAGTATCTGAAAATATAGGCTAACTGTCTGTCAACCTTTGATTCAGTAGATCAAAAAGTAGTTGCATTATTCTAGAAACAAATGGAACCCACTTTAAGGTCTGTCTCTTGGCAGTTGCTCTCTCTCTCTCTCTCTGTCTCTCTCTCTCTTTCTCCTTAAAGTCTAAGTGGGCTTTCCTGTTTGAATTCAAAACAGGGTAACAAGTTTTCTTTTTCTTTTCTGAGTATTTTAGCTCATGGTAGGGGAGGTTTGAGTCCTGCAAGCTAGTGTCCAAATAATGTAGATCATCCAGGTATTGCAAATGTTTTCACGAGAGGAAGTCATTTACTTTCAAATTTAACAGTTTAGCTGCCTTTCCATTAAAAGCAGTTTTGCAGTTAGTAAAGTTATTTTCTTCCCATTCTGCACATTTTATATATTTTACCAGGGGCAGCTTGTGGTATTGGACCACTGGATTGTAGCCCGTTTTATAAGTGATTTTTGGTAAATTTTATTTACATTTTATACCTCACAGTTTTACTTGTTCTGTTCTGGTTAGAGACTCATAGCTTGCACATATTGTATATGTGCCGAATTCAGAGTTCTGTTAAAAATAAAGTTGACTTGACTTTTTTTTTTTTTTTTTTTTTTTTTTAATAATCCCCTCACATCAAGCAAAGCAATTACATCTTGTGTTACCTCCTCCTATTTTTGTGGAGGAAATGTGGCACCATTGGTGGGGCAGATTAGTCTGCACCTGATAGCAGCAGGCAGCTATGTTGACTAACTAGCCATGTCAAGTGACTGTGGTTCCTGATGTAGGCTGAAGAAATAAATACAACTAAAAAGTATTGTTAAGGATGGAAAACTTATTCACTGGAGTTCATTGTTTTATTTATTTTTTAAATATTTTGTTGAAAATATTGCTAGCTAAGGCTGGGAGACAAATGGGTATGCCTAGACTATATTCTTGTAATTACAAATATTTTATATAAAAAGGGCAAATAGAGACCATATGCAGAAACTGCAAGTATTGATCTGTCTACTTTATGCTAAACCTGGTTATCATTTAACAGGTATGTTTTAATTTACAGAAATGAAAAAGAAACGCTGGCTAGGCAGTTAACAACCACAAGGCCTTCTATAGTTATGTAAAGAATCTCCACGGCAGTACCCAGATTTGCTCTGAGCTACTGCACAATGGTACCTCCTATACCAAGCCAACAGATATTGCCAATATACTGGCTGACAGATTCAGTGCCAACTTTACCCCCCCAAAGGACCAATCAAAATACCAGTAGATTGCCAAGCACCCAGTATTACTGCTGCACAGGTTAAAACAGCACTGTCCAAGGCCTAGAATACAGCTTCTATGGGACCTGACAATATCCCTGGCTGTGTTCTACATGAACTACAGAGTGAACTGGCACCTCACCTGTGTGCCCTGTTCAATCACAGCCTCACCTCAGGCTTTGTCCCTACTGAATGGCGCACTGCTACAGTCATCCCTCTCCACAAAGGAGGATTGACTACAGACCCTGGGAACTATTGCCCCATTACCCTGACGAGTCTGATATGCAAAGCTATGGAACGCATCATCATGGACCTAATAAACAAAGATATAGGGAATCTCCAAACTCTGGATCCCACACAGTTTGGTTTTGTGAAGGGTAGCTCATACCTGCTCAACTTGGTCGACTTCTTTGAGTCAATCACCAGAGGTGTGGATGAAGGCAAGGTGGTTCATACAGCCTACCTTGATCTGGCCAAGGCCTTTAATATCATTCCCCACTCAGGAACCATAGAAAAACTCACTAAGCTATGTATCAACCCCTATATCACTAGGTGAGTTGCAAACTGGCTCACAGATAGAATCCACAGTGTGAAAGTAGCTGACTCCAAGTCAGACTGCTGACTAGTCACAAGTGGAGACCCATATGGTTTGGTCTTGGGTCCTCTCCTGTTTGGTATCTACTTCTCTGAAGTCCAGGCCAACACGAAGGGACTCTGGCTGACAAAGTTCATAGATGATTGCAAGTTGGGAGCTATTATTAACTCCCAAAGTGATGTTGACATCCTACAGAATGGCCTCACTGAGAGCAATGACTGGTGTCAGAACCATGGCCTTAAGCTCAATGCCAAAAAATGTGTCGTTATTCCCTTTGGGAAAATACAGTTCCTATGAATTACCACATTGATTGTAGTCCACTGAATGCAGAAGGTGTTATAAGAGATCTAGGAACACAGGTTGACAGCAACCTCTCTCTTGATCTCCACATTGCCACTGTGGTCAGAAAGTCCTTCTATGTGGCAAATCTCATTACTAAGGGTTTTGCATCCAGGAAGAAAGAGGTCATTGTCTCCCTCTACTCTTCCCTCATTAGGCCAATCATCGAGTACAATAACCCATTTGGCATGTACCTCACTAGACACCTGCAACCACCAAAAGGGCAAATATCTCTCCCAGCAGAGTGCTGCCCCCCTGACATCTCAGATGCTCAGGTGGGAGCCGCCCTCTCCAAAGCAAAAAACACAGCATCAATGGGACCAGACGGTGTCCCAGGCTACATCCTACATGAACTCCAAGAAGAGCTAAACCCAAACATAAAACTACTGTTCAATCTCAGCCTTACTACAGGATATGTACCCAAAGAGTGGCATACAGCAACAGTGGTCCCTCTCCACAAAGGTGGTGCGTTAACGGACCCTGGAAACTATCGCCCCATAAGCCTGACTAGCTTGTTCTGCAAAGCTATGGAAAGGATCATCATGGACCTCATAAATAAAGATATTGGGGACCTACAGACACTGGATCCTACCCAGTTTGGCTTTGTTAAGGGCAGATCCTGCCTCTTAAACCTGGTTGACTTCTTTGAAACAGTCACCAAGGCCATTGACGAAGGGAAGGTAGTCCACACAGCCTATCTGGACCTCGCAAAAGCCTTCGATACAATACCCCACTCGGGCATTATAGATAAGCTCACCAGCTTAAATATAAACCCCTATGTCACTAGCTGGGTTGCAAACTGGCTCAAGGACAGAACCCACATGGTTAGAATTGCTGGAGCCATGTCAGACTCCAAACCAGTTACAAGTGGCGTCCCACAAGGCTCAGTCCTGGGACATCTCTTGTTTGGTATATATTTCTCGGAGGTACAGGCCAACACGGAAGGACTGTGGCTGACCAAGTTCGCAGATGACTGCAAATTGGGCGCCATAATCGACTCTCCAGCCGACACAAGCATCCTCCAAAAGGGCCTCATAGAAACAGACAACTGGTGCCAGAGCCATGGCCTCAAGCTAAACACCAAAAGTGTATAGTCATCCCTTTGGCAAAAACAAAGTGCCCACAAATTACCACATAGGTGGTAATCCATTAAGTACAGAAGAAGTAATTAGGGACCTGGGGACCCAAGTTGATAGCAATCTCTCATTTGACAACCACGTGGCCAAAGTGGTTAGAAAAACATTTTATATAGCCCACCTAATCATGAAGGGATTCACATCTAGATTAGGGGAGGTCATCGTGCCTCTTTACTCATCCCACATCAGGCCTATAATCGGGTACAATGCCCCTTTTGGGATGTACCTTACCAAACACCTGCAGCAACTGGAAAGACCCCAAAAGTACCTCAGCAAGAGGATCAAAGGGCTCAAACAGATGCCATATGCTGCCCGGTTAAAGAAACTCCACCTCTACTCAGTTGCATACCGCCTGCTCAGAGGTGACCTGTGCCTGACGTATAAGGCCATGTCCAACCCGGAATTAAGGGACATGCTGCACCTCAAAAAATCCAAATCCCATCGAGCTACACGCTCGAGAGACTTGAACCTCAGCACTGAAATAAATAGGACATGCTGGAGGAACAGATTCATAACCCAGAGGCTCCCTTCACTCTGGAATAAAATCCCAGTCGAGGTTAGGCAGAGTCCCTCATTGACTCTCTTCAGGAGGAGTCTTGATGAGTGGATGGGAGATCATAGGTTTACCCCGGGTATCACTTCTGTGTCACTGTTAGACAGAGGCACAGTATACTAACCTCGAAAAAGGGCATAGCAAAATTAATTTAAAATGGGTGGCAAAAGCCAAATATACTCTGGCTAGGCTTATAAATGCCCTAGGGTAGATAGCCTAGTATGAACCTATGAACCTATGAACAACTGGAGATGCCACAAAACTACCTCACAAAGAGGATCCTAGGCCTTAAACACTTGTTCTATATGGACATACAAAAAAACTCCAACTATTCTCTGTCTCATATCGCCTACTTAGAGGTGATCTCTGCTGACTTACAAAGCCATGTCTGACCCAGCTCTTTTAGAAATGCTACATCTAAAGAAATCCCAATCTGTCCGCACCACATGCTCCAGAGAGCTCATTACCACAATCAACAGAACGTACTGGAGGGACAGGTTCATAACCCAGAGACTGCCCTTGCTATGGAATAGACTTCCCATACATGTCAAGCAGAGCACCTCACTGACCCTCTTCAAGAGAAATCTTGATGAGTGGATGGGAAATAGAAAATTCACTCTGAGGATAACTCCAGTGGCTCTTCTCGACAGAGGCACTGGGAACTAAGGTCGGGTATCACGATGCCAGGGTAATCCTATGGCTAGGCTTGTAAAGGCCCCAGGGCCATTAGCCTAGTACACAGCTATGAATCTATGAAGAAGAATTCAGTGTTGTGCACACTAGAAACACACAGTAAAATTATTAACTGGGGCAGCATGTCTTTAACAGAACCATTGAAGCAAAGATTTGTCAGTTGATTTTCCCACAGGATTCATTATTAAATCAGGTTGTGAAGTTGGGAGGAGTAAAACATCCAGTTTTAGCATTAGCCACACAGTGGAGGATACATGAAGAAATCCATTTCCCACCAAAATGCTCTGTACATTGTGAGTGTTAAATAAATATTTCCCAGTTTTGATATATTACTATAAACTAAACACACTCTGTTCAGTTCCTTAAGGCCAGGTGTTCAGATAGCTTTTTGTGTTGTTTCTTCAGAAGTAACCTGGGTCACATATCTTAACTGTGTATTTGTCTGTGTTATTAAGCTATTGATTGTTCTGCATGTTTTTTTTTTGTAGTCTAATTAACTGATTCTTCTATTTACAAATCATTTGAGTATGTTGGGTGCACATCTATATTCTGGTTTATTTTGTGAACTCAGGCTTTACTACTGAATGAGAAAATTATCACTTTTTCAAAAAACTTGATTTTCAGATTTAATATTTTAAACCAGGTTGATTTTTTTTTGCTAAAAATTGCATCTAATTGATATATTATGTTTTTCTGTCATTGACAAGAGATATGACTGCTGCAGTTTCTGAGTCTGTGTATTAAACATTACCATTACTCTGACAGACTCTATCCAGTGCCCTAAATTCATAATTAAAACCATCTCTGGAGAGAAAGAAGAAAAAAACCTCTGTCAAAAAGAGCAGATCCAATGTAAACTAAATAAGAACAGACAGACAGAATATATCACTGCCTGCCTTGAAGAAGGATTTTAATTAGCTTTCACATTATATGCTACGACGAATACTGTCACCTGCCAAATTGTATTCCAATTATATTTTTCTCACTTGCACTTGAAGTATTTCAAAGACATAGAAAAAGGTCTTACAGAGAAAAACTGAATGGATTTCAAGAATGTTTAGCGTGATTTTTTTTTTATTTTATTGAAAAAAACTTGTAATCAGGGCCATTAATTATGTAGGAATGCAGAAGGTACTCCCACAGCGCATGAAATGTTAATAATTAGGAATTAATGTGGGGGAAGGGATGTTAAGTGATTTTTGTGAGGAAGCAAAGAATTATAGATGTCTTTGTATGATCATATACTTATTAGTGTGTAGAGTGTAATATTTTGAGAGGTGTTGCAACATTTTAATGTCTGGTGGGTTGTGAGCACAAAATGGCAGCTTCCAGCTACAGCGCTCTTTTTAGACGCAGCATTATAGCAGACATTCTCATTCTGTAGTTGTTTTACAGGTTTGCATTGGATTTCTTCATTTGGTGGGCACATTTTCTCAGTTAAATTACCTAGGCAGAGCAAAACAGAAGAACTGTAATATCATACTGCTGAACATGCACTAAATATATTGTTTACACCTATTTCAGTGTATCTCAGTCTAGAACTGTTCCTGTCAGTCTAGAACTGTTCCTTTTGATGTACATACTGGCAACACAGGCTACTGTATTTTGCATGCAAATGTGTATGTCATTTTATCTTTTGTAAGCTTTGGTCTGTCTTATCTCTACCACTTCTCCTCATACAAAAAAGAAGTTTTACTGTCATACTACAATTATTTAAGAGACCAATAAACTAGTAAGGAGGTGCAAGGATTGCCCCTTTCTTTAGTTTTCATGTGTTATTATTGTGCAAAATTCACATATGTGAGAGAAGAGTATATGTGTTTACATCACACGTGTGCAGATAAGTAGTGCCTGGGATTCATTAACATCTACCCTAAGTGTACACCATTCTGAGTGAAAAGGCAGCTGTTTACATCACACGTGTACAGATAAGTAGTGCCTGGGATTCATTAACATCTACCCTAAGTGTACACCATTCTGAGTGAAAAGACAGCTGTTTACATCACACGTGTGCAGATAAGTAGTGCCTGGGATTCATTAACATGTACCCTAAGTGTACACCATTCTGAGTGAAAAGACAGCTGTTTACATCACACGTGTGCAGATAAGTAGTGCCTGGGATTCATTAACATGTACCCTAAGTGTACACCATTCTGAGTGAAAAGACAGCTGTTTACATCACACGTGTGCAGATAAGTAGTGCCTGGGATTCATTAACATGTACCCTAAGTGTACACCATTCTGAGTGAAAAGACAGCTGTTTACATCACACGTGTGAAGATAAGTAGTGCCTGGGATTCATTAACATCTACCCTAAGTGTACACCATTCTGAGTGAAAAGACAGCACAAGAATAACTCACAACTTCTTAATATTAGTTTTCCTACCAATTTTCTTGCAGCCTTAAATAATGAGGAGGATTCATAAAGGTTACCACAAAGTGTAGACTACTTGTACACTTAGTGTAATCTTTCTGAGTGACTAGCAAACATAAAATGTGGTAGGGATGCTCCTGAATACAGATCATGTACAATTACCTGAGGTTTCAATAAAATCTGTGTAGGATCTGTGAAGAACCTACATGGAATGTACCCATGTACACAGCCATAGTTCCTCCTCGGCAGTGCGCCACACATATTAATTATGGTGCGCTGCCAAGGGAGAGCACAGTACCACAGATTTGGAATCCATGTAAGCAACATTGTAGAGGCTGTACTGTACTTCTGGACTGTCCATAAAACTTCTGGACAGTTGGCAAGCACAGCACAATACCTTTCGGCCCATTAACCTGGACTGAAAGGTGATCAAAAAATATTACTTCATGAAACTGTAGTTTTAATTTTTTTTTTCGTTTATGTGCTTGTTTGTACATTGCACAGCTATGCTTAGCATTGCTCACATATGCAGTAGACATCTGCTAGACATCTAAAATAGAAACCACATGTATTTAATTTTAAATAATGTTTTTTTTTTAAATTGTATTTCCCCATGTGCTTGTCTGTTCGATGCAGCACATTATTTAGCTATGCTTAGCTGCGCTGATATATACAGCAGGCATCCAGTACACATTTAAAAATAGAAACTGGATGTATTCGATTGTTGTAGTTCTGCTTTGCTTAGCAATGCGCAATCCTATGCAGAGAAGCTGCACTAAGCTTACAGGCACCTGTGTAGTATATGTGAAGATAAACAAGTTCCCTTCACTATCTCAGTGGTTAGATAGGTTGAGTCATGACCTACAGTGTAGTAGGTAAACACAGATACCACTGCTGTAAACTAAGAACCAAGCAGGAAGGAAGGCAGTGAAGTAAACTGCAGTTCCAAACAGTTTTAAAATGTAGATTTTTATTAATAAACCAACTTATTCTTTAAAATGTGTAAAACTCTGTAAGAAATAAATAAGCTCATTTGTCCTTGTTACCTCCAAGACTTCATCAGATAATTAAAAAACAGTGCACACCATCTTAAATAACTTCTGTAAGTCACATGGCCTGCCATAAAGCCTCTTAAAGAACCCACACCAAATACACATAACCAGATAAACCATAAAAGCCTGATACTCTTAAAAGCTAAAGCTTGTTAAATAATAAATGCAATCAAATACTCTCTATTAAAATATCCTATCTGGACTACTAAAAATGCAGTACATTCATATGAAACCTGTGAAAAAAACCTGTAAAAGAAACTGGGTAGTAGCCCAAATAAATAATAAAGAACGAGTTGGTTGATTAATAAAGGTTACAGAGTACTAGGTCCTGGGTTCGTGTCCCGAGCAGTCATTCTTTTTACATTTATTGCGGTGAAAATGTGTCAGGTAGTTTAAAATTAAAAAACTTTACATTTAGAAAAGATGTGCGATGCTAAGCAGTGCTTAAACATGGTTAACAGTCAATTTCCATTTGTGCATTGCTAAGCTGCGCTTACACATGGCTTCTGAGAGTTTAAGTGATGCTAAGCAAAGTGGCGCTTTTTTGAAAATTACAGCATGACGTGTAAGGGCAGGAATGCAGCCTATTTAAAGGTCAGTATGTGGGAATTTCACATCATTCACTGGAGTTCTAACTTGGCTGTGGATATATCTGGTGCTGCTGGAGACAGAGTGTGCTTTTGAGTGCAGAAGTGGGAGTACAGGAGTCCAAAGTGTTTGTTGGATTCTTGGTTAAGAACTATGAATCCCAGTTGCCTCAGGATGATTACCAGGACTCAGAGTATAAATCTGAGGCCTAGGATCAGTTGGCCAGGGAACTTACCAGTGCTGCTGGTATCCCCCACACTGGTGAGCAGTGTTGTCACCACTACAATGACCTGAGGTGTAGGAAGAGGGGAACCTTGGACACCTGGGTTTAAGATACTTGGGCTGGGCAAACCCCACAGATATGTAAGCATGTTTGCCAGTAGTTTAGAAATATAAAAGCTGAATCTGTGGAAAACTGGTATGCATAATGGTTTGTTTCTCTTCCCACAGCTGCGGAAGAGAGAGCTCGTAATGTGCAGTCCTATGCAGGGCGCCTGGGCAGGATAAGGCAATTGTGTGGTAAGTAGGAAAACATCAAAGTAATAACTTAATGCATAAAGTAATTATACAAAAAATTAATTACAGAGTTTACCATTCTAATAGTCAGGTATGGCATACCTGGGGCATCCTACATTTTTATTGATATGTCACTGCCTACCTGAAATGGTAAAGCAAGTTAAAGCAATTAAGCATGCAGTAATGTATAGTATAGTAAGCATGCAGTAATGTGTAGTACAGTAAGCAAGCAGTAATGTGTAGTATAGTAAGCATGCAGTATTGTGCAGTATAGTAAGCATGTAGTAATGTGCAGTATAGTAAGCATGCAGTAATGTGTAGTATAGCTTCCAAAGATAAGTTAATGTTGGGGTGGGGTCTACCCATATTAAGAGTCACTGTTTAGGTTTGGTCATTGTCTGAAATATGGAATCAGGCACCTAGGCAGCAAGACATTTCTCTGTGGTACATTTGACTGGGGATACATGGGAGCAGTGACAGTCAGCTGCAGAGAAATATGGCTGTTTGCAAATTCCCTGTGGGCAAAGAGAAGCACATACTGCCATGCTCACAGCTTTAATAACCGAATGCATGGAGGCAGAAGTAATGAGTATTGTGCTCAGTGTACAGTGCATACTTATGTAACTACATGTAGAAGTGTGCTACAGCATGGATGAAATCCTGCAGGCTACTGTAGTCACATTTATGCTCCAGTATGTGTTTTAGGCAATGTTCCCTAGACAATGTAAAGGGGGTAATGGTGCACACACACCGTTATAAAGGTACTGCACATTGTGCACTGCATTTGTACTGCCACTCACATGCCCTCAGGCCAGCCTGCTGCTGATGCCTGCCATATTGCCTGCTGTCTCATGTTCCCTTGGGGACCATGGACATCATTTTTCTCCTGTGACTTTGGTTCTTGAAGTTGTAGGTATGGCAACACATTCTTCTCTTTGCTCACAGGGAATTTGCAAACAATCATATTTCTCTGCAGCTGACTGTCACTTCAACCATGTGTCCCCAGTCAAATGTACCACAGGAAAATTGTCTCACTGCCTAGGTGCCTGAACCCACATAGTATATGGATAAGTTAACTGAAGTCCTAGACAGCTATTCATGTGTCTAAATGCCAGATTTTAAAAAAACATTATCAATAAAGTTTAAAATGAGTTTGTGCTTTGATAAGTAATCTTTTCAAATAAGTGTTCATTATTCCTGAATTCACTGCATGAGTGTTCAAATCCGGCACCAGTTGACTGTTCGATATTAACTAAAAAATAATGCAGCAACAAATTTCACAAATAAATGTAGTGCAATACCCAGATTAAGGGTCACGCTTCTATTCTGATAATTTTCCCTGAAATATGCTGTAGATGGCACTCAGTAAATGAACAGGGTATATGGTTAGGTTAACAGACGTCTTACACATCCATACATGTGTATAACTGTCATATTTTATGTGACATAAAGCATTACAGTGTAAAAGGAAATGGTGCTATGATAAGTAATGTTTTCAAATAAAGTGCTCCTTATTCATGTGGTCACTGCATTTGGTTTCCAGTCTGATAACACACACAGCTATGCATGCTTGTAAGTGTACAATTTCACACAAAATGTTGCAATAAAAGTTTTAAAGGAGATGGTGTTATGAGAATTCATTATATTCAGATAAAGTGCATGTTATTCCTGTAGTCACTGCTTGTGGGTTCGAATCCCATGGCAGTCAAACGACAAATGACCAGCTGTCTAGTATAATTAGTACACACGAACAGACGTCTCAACTGTCATGATTTTTCAGAATGTAATCATTACTGCCCCATATGTCTGGTCCTTGATTAGCACATACATGACATTACTTAGAATGCAATTTATTGGCAAATCAATTAGCAGAGCACCTTGCTACTAATGTACGAGTACACTATAACAATATGTTCTCTGTAGTTGTGTCTTTGTACCACCATTTGGTAAGGCTTGGCCTATAATGTCCCATGCTAACAGGCTGAGAGCTATGTACATGCAACAGACTGAGAGCTATGTACATGCAACATCATCTATACAACATTTGTAATCACTGTTCTCACAAATGAAATCATAGATATGTGGAAGAATGTATTAGTAGTCTGTGTAGTAATATTACCTGCAAAGTTACTAATGGTGTCTTTTTTCTGTCTCATCCCACCCCTTCTCTTCTTTAATTTATTAATTTATATTTATTATTATGATTTGATATTGATATATTATTTGTAACTACCTCTTATGTTGGCCTTATATAGATTCATAGGCTCATAGGTAGGTACTAGGCTATCTGCCCAAAGGCATTTATAAGCCTAGCCAGAATGTGTTGGCTTTCGCCACCCCCTTAGATTAGTTCCCTGTGCCTCTGTCCAGCAGAGCCACTGAAGTGATCCCCGAGGTAAACTTTCTGTTTCCCATCCACTCGTCAAGGTTTCTCTTGAAGAGTGTTAGCGAGGAGCTCTGCCTAATGTAAATTGGAATCTTGTTCCAAAGCATGGGAAGTTTCTGGGACAGGAATCTATCCCTCCAGCAAGTCCTATTTATTGTTGTGGTGAGGTTTAGATCCCTAGAGCGTGTGGCTCGAAGGGATATGGTTTTCTTTAGCTGGAGCATGTTCATCAATTCTGGGTTGGACATGGCCTTGTATGTCAGGCAGAGATCACCTCTGAGTAGGCGGTATGCAGCTGAGTACAGCTGGAGTTTCTTCAGTCGAGCTGCATAGGGCATTTTCTTGAGGCCAGTAATCCTCTAGGTGAGGTACTTCTGTGGTCTTTCCAGCTGTTGCAGGTGTATTGTGATGGGTAATATATTAATTGCATATTGCTTTCACTGTTAATATACTTTTATTTATGTTATTTATTGTTGTGTTCCTCATTATATATATTTCTTTTGATTAATCATTTTTATTTTCTATTATGCTAATACTAACATTTATTTGGTTATGTATATTTCTACCTTATGTTTATATTTAACTTACTACAGCACGACAGGGTAGGCTGGTTTCAGGTGATCCACCTACCTTGGCACCCTCAGCTGTGGCACTGGGGCCCAGCACATCTGGGAAACAGCCTGGTGGTGCCCACTCTGCTCCCCCTGCACTGTCTGGGCTGTCAGGTGGTTCTGTCCCACAGGCTGGGGTTGGTCCTCATCTGGGAGTGGAAGTGGAGAGGTTGATTATATCACCCATGTGGAATTGCCAGCCATGGTGCATGGGCTACTGCACTGAACTCTTGGTGCATGCCTACACCAGATGAAGCATATACTGTCCATCCTGGTGGGGTGTTCTCACCCCAAGTGCTGGTGTCAGCCACTGCCTCCACAGGAGCAGTGAAGGCACAGTGCTGGCAGACCAATAGGTGAGGATTTGAGTCACACTGCTACCATATCTGATGTCCATGGGACTGGGATTCCACAACACCCTCCCCAACCAAGGTATTTACCCCCCCCTTATGTCACACCAACCCTGTCTGCTGTCTTGTCTGTCTTGCCTGTCTGCAAATATTTCCTCCCTTCCCAACATACCTCCCCCACATGCAGCTATGTCCCTACCCCAACATTCCACTCTCTCCTTAAAAAAAAAAATGGGTACCTATCCCCAAAAAATATTGTCCATACATAGCTCTCCATTTCACATACATGTCCACTGGACACACTTAATTTGGTCCAATTGGCTTGACAACACACTTATGTTGTCCTCACCCCTCTCTCTCTGGGGGTTGAGAGTTCAAATTCATTTTAAAAATCTGTTACAGTGCACAGTTGTTGCTGTACAAGAAATGGATAGCAATGGTTCTTTCCTCACCCTTCCTGCACAACCTACCTGCCTTTCACTATATTTTCCTCCTGCTTGCACCCCATTTCACCACTGTCCTACCTCCCCGTTTTTCATTTCTTTAAAGATTTTCTGAGCAATGCTGTGTGATGTGCAGTGTCTCTAAGCTCAGCTAAATGCTCTTATATTGATATATGTGTGTGAAATAATAATATTCACGCTCAAAATGTACACCTGCACCCTATTTTGAACCCAAGACCCTTGCAACTGCAGACCAGTGCATCAACCCCCCAAGTGACACAGCTGTTAACACAGGTGGCTTAAGCAAAACATACCAATTGCCAAATTACTGTCATTAAGCGTGTTTAAGCAGGACTACACATTGTGCCACATTGTGCAAATTTGCTTAAAGAGTAATGGAAAAAATATGAGTGTAATTTGGAGTCTGGTACAGGAATATATCATTAGAAAGACAGACACAGAATAACGGATACAAATGAGGTCACTCACAGCAGGTAACTGCGCACTTCTACCTGCAACATTTAAAAATACACCTGCTAAAACATTAATGGCAAAATTGGTGATTAACTGGGACTCTGGTGGAGAAATACATCCCTATAAAGCCATGCACATAATAATGGGTGTAAATAAGGTATGTAACAGCCTGTAAGTGTGCAATTATATGTTGAAAAATACACCTGCTGTAACAGTGACTTACT
>NC_056746.1:1281284846-1281372346 GCF_019279795.1 Protopterus annectens | reverse complement strand
AAGAAAATTGTTTTTGCTCTTTATTTAATCAAGATTTGTTTTTAATCAGAGTCATCTTTTGCAAGCTAAGTCAAATGTTTTTTTTTTCTCTTGTATATCTTGTTAACTCTGTCATTTCACCAAAGTTTTTTGCTGAATGCAGTGGTATAGTTAATTTTTACCGGTATATGTTAATGGATACAGAAGTCAGTATCATAAAACTCATCAACAGTGCCCTGTTAAGATGTATTTGGTTCATAAGGTAGCACCCTACTCTCTTCTAATAAGTGTGCTGTTTATTGCATCATAGCTTCCATTGGTAAAATCCATAAAGGATAACATACTTATGAATGAGTTTAGTTTTACTCTTAAGTTAAATCTTTTCTAAGTAAAGCTGTATGGCTGTATGGCTGCCAATAAAACAAAGATGCGCTCTACTCCTATCAACCCTAACATACCAGCTACTCTATCTTGAAACGAATATTTATCTTTTGATTATTAGGCTAATTAAGCCATCAACCAGCTGCAACCTCAGATCCCAGTATTCCCTGACCCTAAACATTCCACATAGTAAAGTACACCTGAGAAAACACAGTGCACCCCAAATATAAGAAACACTCCCAAAAGTCACATTGTTCAAGGAACTCAAAAATAAACTTAAAAATGTAAATGCTTTTCTAATAGAGTATCATACATGGACATCAGAACTCCAGTTTCCCCTTATTCCCACCTTCCAGTCAGCAATATTAAGCTTCATTCTCTCCTCTCCTCACACCTTCCTGATTTCTGCCCTGACACCCTATAGCTGTCTTCTTTTTTCTGCATTCTCAACTCCTAATCATCCCAACTCTCTTTCTTCACTCATCCTCCCTGTCTAGGGCCTTCTCAATTTTCCTTTCAACTTCCTAGCCAACTCACTTCCCTCCTACTCCTTTATTTTCACTTAGATGACTATAGTAAATAATGCAATCATCACTCAAATCATTTACCAATGGCGTTATCTACTGAGCTACTAACCTGTCACAATGCATCATTTTTTTTAGCTTTCTGGTAAATATCTTGTAATGTTATTTTTCTTTCTCTGTCAATTACTACCTGTGCTGAACCTTTAAATAGTCCAGTTGGATCAGTGTTCAAACCTGGTAGAGGTTAACTGTCTAAAAAAACAGGTTTCACTCTCATATCAGGAAGCCCTTCATTCATTGAACTTGTATTGTGAATCAGTCTACATTTGAAATTTTCAGGTTATCTAAAACACATTTCTCCGAACATAAGTAAAAGGAAAATAGAATTATAATCAAATTCAGATCAAGTTATAACACGAACAATCATCCAAATTTAAATCAAATTAATGCACAAAGTGTTATACACCGTCAGCTATAAGACTCCCATATCACAATGGCACATAAAGCCACCCAAATAGCCTTTCCTCATAATAGTTAATTTTCTACCATTATTTCAGCATTATTTTCTTTCATCTCTTCACATGCGATCTCACCAAGACAGCAAAACTTTCTTCCACTCAGCTTCTTAACTTCAAATTAAGTTCTATACCACAACACTTTTACAATACAAAACATTCAGTCAAGCTAAGTTGTGCTTCTCCTATACATTAATTAACTCAGTATTATTGTTCCACTTTTACTTTCCTTTATCACTTGCCACAGTTCAATCACACACTTCTTCAGCACTTATCTGATATCCAGGATATAGTGAATCAGTAAAACTCACTTTAAGTTTTGCAGCTGTGTTAACTTTGCTGTTGAGTTTGCAATATGACAATATCTAACTGTGTGTCAGCTATGACACCAAGCTGGATAATCATGCATTGTGATGATAGGAGATACTGTCAGCCACGCCAGGAAAAGTAGGACAGTGGATATGTAAAATATGGCAGCACAGCTAGCTGCAATTTTGTAAAGAATTATATGTCATTTGTATATCAGACTGATTTGTACAGATGCTTGTGTTAAAAATGTTTTTGTAAAGCTGCTTGTGTTAAAAATGTATCAGCAGTGGGTCCTGACTGTATTGTAACTGAATTACGTGTGTGTTTTAACAGAGGATACTAGAAGAAAAGAGGTTAATCTCAGTCCTAGCTAACTCTGAAAAATAGTTGAACTTAAATTAGGCAATAAAGATTAAATCTTACAGTTCTGGTTGCAGCCAATGACAAAATGTCTAGGAAACCAAGTATTAGGAAGGCTTCTTTATTGTCACTAGCAGAGAGCTAATTGCTACTCTGGAAGGGCAGAGGTTTGAAATTGTTTTATGACTTCCAGGAGCTGCAGCAGATCTGAGCAAAACTCTATCTGTGTGTATGGTAACACATAGGTCCTAAAATCCTGGCAGCTTCTAGTGTTGGTGATAGTGTGTGAAACAGAGTCAGATGACCAGATGTGATGTCATTCTGTAAGTTATCCCAGAAATAATATTTAGATATTAAACTGCGAAGTCTCTCAATCAGACTGAGCATTCTGTTTCTTGGAATCTGATATAGAAGGATTCCTCACCTACTTCATCTTGCCTTGCTCTCGTAAGTGACCAGAAATAGTAATTCTCTAAATCAGTTAGGAAAATTTAGTTTGAATAGTTATATATTGTTTTTCTGTAACTGTGTGAATCTTTTCAGCTGTGTTATTTTTAATATTTCCTGTGACTGAAACTCTGGTGTTTACTGTAAACAGATATTTAGTATTTTCATGTTATTTTAGTATTTATTATTAAATATATTTAAACTTTTCATTGTGGCTGCTCCTTTTAGAAAATATGTTAACCTTTGAGAGTACTTATATCTATTTGGTGATAACTCTGGCCACTCCTGAAAGTCTTACCCTTTGGTCAATATTACCATTTTATTAATATTAATTTCACTCAGTATAATTGGATATGCTTTAAAGAGCTTATAGCAACTGACTGATGGCAGTGAATCTACCTTATAGTTTAGGCAAAGTTGGTAGAGTGAGAAATCTTTGCTAGCCTTTCCCAGGTGCGTGTGTGAAAATTAAACCTCAAATAGTGTGTGTGTGTGTGTGTGTGTGTGTGTGTGTGTGTGTGTGTGTGTGTGTGTGTGTGTGTGTGTGTGTCAGCTACTTGTATCAGGGACATGAAGCACTGGTTTCACAGAGAGAGTAGTGGAGGACTTGGCTTGGACACTCGGCTGAAGAATTAACTCTGCAGCTGTGCCAGTGGGGTGCCTTACTGGGGACCTGGGGATTGAGAGAGAGGGAAACCCAGACCCCAGACTGAGTGTGTTCCCTGTGTACACTTAAGGCAAATTGTGCTTGATGCAGAGGTCTGCATCTGGAAGTGCTGAGTGTTTCCATTTGTATTCCAAGTGAATGACCCTCTTCAGTGTCAGTGGTGAATATTCAGACTCCTTGACTACTGGCCCAGAGTGGGGATGTCACATGCATAATAGAAATTGATAGATGAGTGTGATGGTGCATTGTTTTGTTCCTGTCTGCTGGTATCTGATGTTCTATAACATTAAAATATGATATCTTCATGGCATACAGAGATGATGCCTGAATTGTGATAAGATGGTTTGATTAGACATCCGGGTGCTACAGGAACTAACTGAGGAGAAGGGAGGAAGTGTCAAGTGCTGCCTCATTCACCCTGTCCAAAGAGAGGTGGTCCAGTTTGCTGTAGTGTTGATTCCTATGCTAAAATGGAAGTAAAGAACACATCTGATGGGCTGGGGGTATGCATATGAGACTGCAAATTGTGACAAGCAGTCTTCCAGGGGAACATGTGTGACAGCATTGTGTACACACAGAGGACAGTGCATGGTAGGCCTTTGCACTAGGGAGTGCATGTATTAGTGACTGGGGGGGGTGAAGATTGGCCAGGATAAGAAATAAAAAACCCTGGTGGCTACCTAGGTGATGGTCTCTCATAATAAGCTCTCAACATTGGACAGAATGTCTTCCTATGTCAAGAATAAAGCTCTGATTTATCAATGGATGGCTGGCAGTTAGCAGGCAGCAGTGATGCAAAGCATGCTGCAAAATAAAAGATTTTTTAAATGACTTGGTAGCCATAATGACAGGAGTAAATAAGCAGGGAAGGAAACTGGAAAAGCATAATGAACTTTCCCTTCTGCCAGAAAAATTTGATATAAACATATTTTATTTAAGAAATAAACACCAATCAGGAGTCAGAGTTAGTAATTATATGCATTGTAGACCACCCAATGTGCAGCAAATAACTTGTTATCTGAACTGATCAGTGCAGATTTGGAAGTGGAATGGTGCATATATCAGCTGATACACTGCAGCTGAAAGGTGAGTGAATGGTATACAACAGATAGTACTGTACAATGTACATCTGTGTGTCATGGTGAGCACCTGTTAAGAGTTAGCTAAAAACCAAGTATCCACGCCATAATATAGACCCGGCTTTTACATACTTGTGGTAAGAGATTGTGTGCAGAAGTGAACAAGCTACTGTGTTTAGAGCATGTGCACATCAACCAGATATATTTGATCGTCTCATAGATCCCGACACACAGATATTTATAGTATTAACCAGCAAGTAGGCATACTGAGATACACATGTGAAACATATATTTGCTTTTAAAATACAGCAAAGATTTATAGAATCTATGGCTTCATACATGTGCAAACAATGTTTAATTGAAAATAACATTAAGATGCATTTTAAACTGGTGAAAATTGGGTAGACTGCAAACAGATATCCTTTGAGTTCCAGAAAGAAAAGGCCTTATGAAACACTAATAAGTAAGATAATTAGGAAGCTTGGTAAAAAGGTTGGATATGCACTGTATGTATAATATTGAATCTGTCCTTTTAAGTTGATTAAACAGTTTTATTAAAATGTTATTAGAATTTCCCAGGCCTACTAATAACCAATCAGAATGCATGTATTTCTTGATTCTCAGGCACTTCCTGAAATAAATGGAACGCAAACAGCAGAACAGCAGGGGTGCACAGAACAACAGGGGTGCGCAGAACAGCAATCTATTTCATTGAGTTTAGCAGTGAATTTTTGTTTCTGTCAGTATTACTGTGATTGTTTAGAATCGTAGTGTTATAGTTTTTCAAGTGAATGAAATTTACTTTAAAGTGAGTCATTTGTGACCCACTAATTAAAACAGATAATAGTTTTAAATAGTATTACTTAATGCTGTTGATGGCATGTATACAATGGTTAACAGAATTTGTAATGCAAGTGTATTAGAATCTAAACAACTGTCTGAGAATTTTCTGGTGATTGCTGTATATGGAAATGTGCACAGTAGAGACTATAAGCATGCAGTATTGTGTTGAAAGGTCATATATGATTCAGAGACTTCAAAATTCACATACCAAATTCACAACTATATACCTGGACAGCAACACAACACAGAAACAAAGGCATAATAAGATGAATCAGGCACCATTCATTATCATTGTCTGATGGAGGCAACTGCATATCCCACTCAGCTGGTTGCAGTGCACAGAGGACAGACATTCAGATAGCATTAATATGTCCAGGTGCAGTATATAGTGATCATTACATTTAAGGAGCTGGTATCATATGGGTGACAAAGCTCTTGGCTAACTATGAGACATGACACAATATAGGTAAGCATACTATCCATGATCACTAAATGCTGCTGAAAACTAAGGGAACAATTGCAGTGACATCCTGTTCAATGAGACACTTCAGAGGCCTACTGGACATACAGCTGCCATATCTCAAGTACCCACAAACAGGATTCTGTTTTCCTGAATGTATGCTGCTGTATCCACATACTCCTGAATGCCCCCAAAGCCCTGGATGTAAGGTTTCTCCTGCATAGCAGATATTTCTGGCAACACATGTGCCATAGATTGCAGCAATGTTGCAATTCATGCACCCAGCACAGGGAACACTGTCATGTGTCATAGCTGGCTGGAATTCTGTTCGGTCACTCTGCAGATGGGTACATGACCATCATGGTTACATAGTGAATGTCTATGTATGTATCATGACAGCATACACACACACACACACACACACACACACACACACACACACACACACACACACACACACACACACAATTCTCCTATGTTGTACACTTGGGCTGTACAATGTGCATTCGACAGTGATACCATACCATGTGCCCACTTTTTGGGGAGGAATCATGCCCGTTGCAACCCTGGCTGCTTATACCACTGTGGTGACTCCACAAATTAAACAGAGGCGGCACAACAACAGAGCATGCCAGCAGACACAGAAAATCATTCGCAAGTTGGGTGTTTCATTAAATAATGATGCATTTCCACAGCCTGGCTGTCACTGCTGGTGCACTGCAGTAAGCAGCAGATAAGGTGTTTTTCACACTTGTGGTATGCTGCATGCTGAGTAACACAACTGTGGAAACACATATGATTCATGCTGAGTAACACAACTGTGGAAACACATATGTGCATGCTGAGTAACACAACTGTGGAAACACATATGCGGCATGCAGTGTAACACAACTGTGGAAACACATATGCCGCATGCTGAGTTATGCAACTGTGGAAACACATATGCTGCATGCTGAATAACACAACTGTGGAAACACATATGCTGCATGCTGAGTAACACAATTGTGGAAACTCATATGATGGATGCTGTGTAACACACCTGTGGAAACGGGTAACCCTTACTTCACCGACAGACCACTCCATCGAAACTCACTCCATCGATGCCACAAAACATCAACAACCTGATGGCTAACGTTACTCACACGGTAAGTAACTGTTTGCCCATCCACAAGTGGAAACCTACCACACCCCCCCTTACTTAATATTCCAACTCCGAGAACTCGCTACCGCAGGGATACGGAGCAAAGTTCAGGTTCCTGGCCAAACGATTACTTACTGTGTGAGTAACGTCGGCCATCGGGGTTGTCAATGTTTTGAGGCATTGATGGAGTGGGTTTTGATAGAGTGGTCTGTCGGTGAAGTAAGGGTAACCCATGGAAACACATATGCCGCATGCTGAGTTACGCAACTGTGGAAACACAGGTGGTGGTGGCTAGAACAAAGTGAAGATGTGCACATATAATGAGATTTTAATGGAGATGAAGCACCAGACAGATATCAGTGAGTAACAAAAGCAGAACAAGATGTGACATGTCATGTTTAAGCCACAATAATTCGACAGCTATAAGAAGTGATCAGGTATGTCATGCATTAATATTTACACGTGTTTGCATTTGTTGCCTGGTAACACTAGAATCACTGTGTTATGATGATGATGATGACTGCTTTAACAACTCAGACCACAACATCTACAGCTGTGTTAATGACAAGACCCAATGAGGTAGGTATTCATACTGGGTTACTGAGCACAGCACATCAGGAGGTGTCTCCACGTTACTGTCAGTCACCATGTGTGTGGATGCATAGCTTTCATTGTGTATGACACCCACAGGGAGAAAAACATAATGCTGTGACTTTTTCACTTGCAGTGGCTGTAGCATGCTGTGTTAGCATTGTGCAGGTTCTGTATCAGTCATTTCTTTAGTAGTACTTGCAGGATCTGGAATGGATTATGGTGTCTTCCACTACATCATGTTGAGCTGCAAATCACTGGCACTGTTTTCTGATGTGGGCTACACAGACTTCCTTCCTTTATCCCTTCTGCCAGTAGCTACAAGCTTTGGACTTGAGTTGTGGTCTGCATGTGGTCTGAATGACCTTTCTGTAATTGCTGGAGTCTGCATCCCTGCCCATGTGGATCTCTTTCATGAATCTGTTGGTGAAAGGCACTGTTTGCAAGTGCATCTTGTGATGTGTGCAAACCTACAAGATTCCCAATATGAGTAGCAGCACAGTGGCATAACAGAGCAGAGAGTGTTCAAAGATATAGTTACACTGTAAAGTTTTTGGTCTATGTACTGTCTATCACATGTCTTTGCTCCTGACCTAACACAGCCTTGGTTCTGTAGACCACCATCTGCACATGCATGTCAAGGGTCTGTTTGCTGCATGTCACTGTGCATGCAGTAGTCTGTTAAGAATGTGCAGTTTTATGTGCTATGACCTGCAATATAACCATATGTGTGAGTGTTATATATTTAAATATAGAGAATTCATTGCAACACCAACAATAAAAAAATGAACATATCAAATGGGAACAAAGCAGAGCAAAGACAGAAGACATTGAAAAAAAACTATTGTAAAACATGAATCACTCAGAAAAACTTCAGTAACTGCCATTATACCATGTTTCTTGGTTACTTTCAGCCATCTTCTCTGTGGTCTACAAGGCAGTTTCTAAAACACATCTATTTGAGGGTCTACATGGAGTGGGCACCACTGCATGATGCAGAATCAGATCTAGAAACTAATAAACATATATTTATGTGGGTTCTTAACCCCCACAGACCTACTGTATGTAAATATATATTAACTCCATGATCACATAAGAGTGACTGAGGTGCAAAATCTACCAAACATCTGTAGTTGCAAGACAAAACTTGACTACAGTGCAACCTGACAAATTAAACATTTGACAGAATATAAACTTTAGAAATCTATTCAACAAAATGTTTTCGATAATATGTATAATTCCATATGTCTAAGTATCATCAGAGGCAAAAGGACCAGTGACATCACTAGTCATAAAATGTAGATGGTGATATAAATACCTAGTGGCACAAAAGGACTGCATTGAAACCAATGTATGCTGCTCCTGTGGCCTAGTTTCTGATGCTGGTGTGTACACATTGCATCTTTGGTGGCTGACTGGGCACTCAGGTGCAGTATCAGTACCAGTACCAATACCAGTACCAGTAACAGTGCTACCCATTTACTGTAGCTGATTATGTCTCTTTTGCAATGTGTGATCTACCATTTCTCATAGGTTAGATTGCAGAGCCCATGACATCATCAGCATCATATATAGGTTTGGCATTTGCATCATCAGAAATAGTACATCTGGCACATATACCTGCAGCTGATTTACCACCATTTTGTTTTTATTTGTCAACCTGGAAAAGTCCACTAACACAAGTGAGTCTTTTCAGGGGTGAACTCGTAGCTCAGTCTAAATAAGTGACTTGTTGAGAATCACACAATAAGCAGATGGAGGTGAAACCCTGTACCCTAGATTACAGGAAGCAAGTCATTAACGGTTCAGAGCCTCAGTTCTCTGTGTTAACTGCCAAATGAAGTCACTTTTAACTGTGTGACAGCCTCATCCCTATAAACTGAAAAGTAGTCAAACCCACATGGGTTCAATACCTAAACATTATCATGATACACTTTTTGTGTGTACCTACAGCTAGGGTAACGTTAATGAAGCATTCTGAATGCTTGTATGAACAGAGTTCATTTCTGTGAATGAAACTGCAGTTAGATACTGACTGCTGCAGTTTTCCAAGTAACACAGCACAGATGTGTCTGAGCTACTGGTCACCTTATCTTTTTTGAGACAAGTGGTTTTGTACATCATCATTGTCAGATAATGTCTGTGGCACCCCGCTGTTCCCCATCCCCTCCATTCCCTAGCCGGAAACTTGCCATGGTGATGACATCAGAGACATGTATTTATAGGTAGTCGTAGTATTACATTCATAATGTTACTAGCGGCATGGATGGTATGCCCTCAGTCGCCTGGCTAGCCATCTCAGGCAGTAGGAACCATAGCATGACCTTGCCAGCAGGCGTTCTGTCTGCCACCTTCTTTGTGCAATCACATGTCAGCAGCATACCACTGGCAGGCTGATAAGCAGTCATGTCCCACATTGCATTAACATCTGTTACAGCCTCAGCCCAACACCCTTTGTGCCTCCTCTCTTTTGTCTCCCCACCCAAGTAGCTGTATACAATCTATCTCCACAACATTCGTTAGCACATTTAACACATTATAGTAGCTTATCTTTCTCTTACAACTTTAAGACATTTCCCTGTATCAAACACATGAAAGTGAATGAACTATGCTTTGCTTGTACTTTACTTGCCTTGCACACTTAGATTATTGTTAATGTCTTAATTTTAGTGATTTCAGAATTTTAATATTCACTATCACCTCATTTTTCAAGATTATGGCCTAAATTAATCATCATTGATTAACTTTATAGGCCTTATTGCTGGGACATGACTGAAAATGGTCTTCCGACCAGTGCACTAACCAAGTTAACAAATGTAATTAATTAATTACTTAGTTAATAAATGTGTGATGTAATGGTAGTGCCTGCATTGTACAGAGGCAATTTACTTTGTACATAATAAATGAATTGCCATTAATTATAAAAAAAAAACGTATGAAATTCATTAAACTGTGCTAATCTCCATCAGAATTTCTGAACAAGGAACCCTAAAACAGTACACAATGCCATTACTGATGGACAGATAAATAAATAAATACGCAGCCTGATTTCAGGGCACAATCACTCCTATGACCATAAATGATATTTGTGATGGAACACCACTGCAGTGGTCTGATTTAATGTAAGTGTATTGGACACATGCTGTGCTGTTTGAATGTGTGTGTCTGTGTGTGTGTGTCTGTGTGTGTGTGTGTGTGTGTGTACACTGTAAAACTCTACTGTCATTCTGTGTGATCCACTGTGTGTGTGGAGAAGAGGTGTGAGTGTGTGTGTGCGTGTATTTGTGTGTGTGTGTGTGTGTGTGTGTGTGTGTGTGTGTGTGTGTGTGTGTGTGTGTGTGTGTGTGTGTGTGTGAGTGTGTGTGTGTGTGTGTGTGTGTGTGTGTGTGTGTGTGTGTGTAAGAGACAGAGAGAGAGAGACCTGTATTGCATAAACATAGGTCATCAATCCTAACCATTTTATGTTTTCATAAAATTATTTTCCAGAAATGCATTTTGTCTGCATATAACTAAGTGAAGTTATTACCAGTGATGCAGTTGTAATTATTTGTAGTACAGACAGGTTCACTTTAGCATTACATTCATGATGAGTGTCATTGTTATAACATGAGAAGTAGCATAAGAACATCACATGTAACATCCTGTAACATGCACACCAGCAATCACCATTGACTGAATCCATCCTATAGTATGAAGGCCATTCCTCGAAGAAGACATTTTTGTTTTCCATTTCCTTTTACCTCAAATGCTGACCATCCTGCAACCTCAGCCTTTAATTTCACAATTCATAGCTTGTCATAAAAAGTATAGATATTTCTGTGTAGTTCACCAGTGAAGAATATTGTAACTATCATGGACCCAGCATGGGTTGTGGAGCTTCCATATGTGACTTTGTCTGAGGGGGAGGTTTAAGTGTTTTCAGTGCATTCCTGTCAGAGCTGAACAGTAATGTAGTTATCTTACTTCCCCTGAATATCTTAAAAAACAGAACAAAAAAACTTTTTGTTGGGCTATAGAGAGAAAACCATGTGTTATTGTAGTGAGACAACAGGCAAAAGACTCTGGTATCCTGAAAGATCTGCTGACTTGTCTCAAGCATCACTACCATAATTATGAAAGGATCGTTGTAAGAGCTTCCTATGTCTAGGGTCATACATATGCAACTGAAAATAACATGTGGCAGATAAACATAGCTATGTGCAACCTTGGAGTAAGTACACATAAATATTTTAGGTGCAAGGAAGGAATTCCAATTTGCAAAACAAAACAAACAAGTTTGTGTTTTTGTTTTTGTTTTTTTTTATGATCCTAGGAGTGTCACCTTTTTGTACTTGTGAACTTCCAAGATTTTAGACCTTATAGTTCAATACAATCATATCTTAATTAAATAGCATGCAATTACTCATAGTGGATACAGGTTAGTCATGTGACTACTGATCAGAATGTCATCATAACCCCACACCCACTCCCATTTTATGCCACTGTGTACAATGAACATAACTTCCTTTGGGAAAAAATGAACTGGGATTACTTTGGAAAAAAATGAACTGGGATGCTGTTTACCAAAGTAGCTATAACTATTGATTCCATCAGTGTTTTGCATGCAGTTTTGAACTGGCACAGTGCTGGTCTGTGTTAAATATCTACCATAAACTATCACGACTGCTGGACATACATGTTTGGCTATATTTTCTTTTCCCCATATAAGTCAGTTACAAATATTTTAATGCCTCATTTTTTATAGGATACAAGTTTCATGTAACTTTTTGATTGCTACTAAGGCTTGTATTTTTCTGGCCTAGCTAATATTATAAAGCATTTGTTTTCATGCAAACTGGACACGATTTGCAGTAAAAATGTTTGGCTTATTACACTGGATTTTCAGCTGTGATACTGTATTCACCCCTCTGCATACACCCCTAGATATTTAACAACAAAATAATCAGCATTCAAAGTGCTAATGAAGATGATCTTATTAAATGCCATTACTATTAGACAAGACATTTTATATGTATATATATATCCTAGGTCCACTTCTGTTCTCAATTTTTATAAATGACCTCCATACAGTTATCCCCGAAGCCACCTGTATTCAATATGCAGATGACTCAACTATCATCTGTTCTAATCCTATCCTTGACAACCTTCTAATAACTACCCAACTCTGCTTCACCAAAGTTGAAAATTGGCTAACTAACCATCAACTCATCTTAAACCCAAAAAAAACCCAACTTCTCCTTTTCCACCCATCCAACCCAACACCTTTCACACACTTTACTATACAATCTAACAATGGTACCATTATCTCCCCTACTACCAACGCTAAACTATTAGGAGTAATTATCGACAATAAACTACGGTTTGACATCCACATCAACCAAACTATTAAAATGGTTAACAAAAAACTTGGTTCTTTATACAGGTTAAAAACCTTCCTAACTCCAGCCGCTAGGTTAGCTACTGCCCGCTCACACCTCCTATCCACCCTACTATATGCCTCCCCGATCCTTACAAACCTCAACAAGTCTGACCTCAATCGTCTTTCCACTTCTTATAATCACATTGCTAGATTCATCACTGCCCTACCTTATAGAACACATCACTGCATCAGCCTGAAAAAACTTGACTGGCCAGAACTCCCTAATCTTCTACTGAAATACCAACTCATTGAAGCATTTAAAATCCTGAAACATCCAGATAACACCCCTGCACTAAACAACATCCTAACGCCTTACTCCAACCTAAGCTCTCTTCGCTCATCTAACAAACTCTTAATACAAACCTGCAAGTCCCATAACCTAGGTGGGGATTCACTCTACTCTAATATTATTGGCAAAGTATGGAATTCTCTTCCCCAGAAGCTTACGTCCTTACAATCACTAGCGCTATTCAAAAAAGAACTAAAAATCCACTATAAATCACATTGGCTCTGTCCATGTACTAACCCTGACTAACTTTTCACACGAGTAATTCCTACAACTAGGCAATTACTGTCTATTCAACTAAGTGTGAATGAACCTGAATGTAATGTAATGTAATCATTTTGTACCTTCTATTGTGATTTTCTGCTTACTATGAACACAATGTGATATGTCTTTATGTACCTTGATTAACCTTGTTTGGAGCTTTCCTCCCCGGGACTCCGCTGAAAATGGACATGTATCCAGTCGGACTATCCCGGTCAACAAATGTAAAATAAATAAATAAATAAATAAATATATATATATATATATATATATATATATATATATGTATATCTATCGATCTATCTATATAAGGGGAGAAAGATTGTATGGCCAGATTTCATAAAACCAAAAAGAAACTCATTTTATGATCTTTGAAGTGTGCAACTTGGCATTTCAACAACTTTCTACAGTCTGGGCTATTATTTTATTTATATTTGGCTTATAACTGAGCAAACACGTATTTTCAGAGGAACCATAGAAAGAGGAACCATAAACAGAAAAGCACCAGAAAATATAATTAAACTGCACTCTTGGTACCATTTTAATACATTGTATGATTGTAGTACAAACATAGCACAATATAAACTTTACAATAATGTAAGTAAATGCAAATACTTCCATCTTTTCTGCATTACAGAAAATTCTATCAAATCGTGTGCAATTTATTCCTTAAGTAAGAAAAAAGGATTGCTAGGATAGGAAGTAGTGGTAATGAGAGGGAGGATAGAGGAATGGTGAGGATGCAAGGAGTAGAAGTGGCGAAGATGGATGAGTTTAAATACTTGGGAGCAATAGTTCAGAGTAATGGTGAGTGTGGAAGAGAGGTGAAGAAGAGTGTACAGGCAGGGTGGAATGGGTGGAGAAGAGTGTCAGGAGTGATTTGTGACAGACGAGTACCAGTAAGAGTGAAAGGGAAGGTCTACAAGAGGGTAGTGAGACCAGCTATGTTATATGGGTTGGAGACAGTGGCATTGACAAAAAGGCAAGAGTCAGAGCTTGACGTGGCAGAGTTGAAGATGTTAAGATTTGCACTGGGTGTGACGAGGATGGACAGGATTAGGAATAAGTATTAAACCAACAAACAAGTGCCAGGGAACGTTGAAACACAGTTCACGTAGTTTATTCCAAAAATTAGCTTAAAATAACACGATAGTTGTGTAGCAACCAACAGTATAAACGCTCTTAACATCAATACACCAAGTATGCGTTTTTGTCCTTACACATAGGACTTCATCAGACAATTTACTTCACTTTACTTCTGAAGTAAATTTTCTGATGAAGTCCTATGTGTAAGGACGAAAACGCGTACTTGGTGTATTGATGTTAAGAGCGTTTATACTGTTGGTTGCTACACAACTATCGTGTTATTTTAAGCTAATTTTTGGAATAAACTACGTGAACTGTGTTTCAACATTCCCTGGCACTTGTTTGTTGGTTTAATAGTTTTACGAAGTGCTACTCTGGTTTATTAGGAATAAGTATATTAGAGGGTCAGCCCAGGTTGGAAGGTTTGGAGACAAAGCCAGAGAGGCAAGATTACGTTGGTTTGGACATGTGCTGAGGAAGGATTCTGAGTACATTAGGAAAAAGATGCTAAGGATGAAGCTACCAGGTAACAGGAAAAGAGGAAGGCCTAAGATAAAGTTTATGGATGTGGTGAGAGAGGACATGCAGGTGGTTGGTGTGACAGAGCAAGATGCAGAGGACAGGAAGAAATGGAAACAGGTGATCTGCTGTGGCGACCCCTAACGGGAACAGCCGAAAGAAGATGATGATGATGATGATGATGAGGATAGGAAGTAGCAGTAGAAAAGTGGAATGTGGCTATGGAAAACCAAAATTGTTACAATAAAGCAAAACAGCATCTATTTATTTATTTATTTATTTTACATTTGTTTACCGGGATAGTCTGACTGGATACATGTCCATTTTCAGTGGAGGCCCGGGGAGAAAAGCTCCACAAAGACAAACTTACATAGATTACACAGAAGTTAGCAAACAATTATAAAAACAAAGTGATTATACACAATGGGTTAGTAGTGTTCCCTAGTAGGGACTCACAATTGTCATGGACAGACAATTAAAAGTAAGAGACATCAGATTGTAAGCAGAGCTTGGTGATGTAGTTGCAGGTTATGATAATTGCAGAATATGCTTTTAGTTTATAACTTAATCAGGGTTGGTACATGGGCATAGCCAATTCACTTTGAGATACTGTTTGAGGGTTTTTTTTAAGAGACTTTTGGAGGATTGTAGGGTTATATAGTTTGGCAACGAATTCCAGGTTTTGCCAATGAAGTTGGCAAACAGGGATTCACCAGCAGAGTTATTAGCTTTGTGTGTTTGGAACAGTAGTTTATCGGCTGACCGTAGGGATCTTAGATTGCTATATGGCTTAATAATATTTTTATATATTTATATATTTGTATTATTTATTTATATATTTATATTATTAATATATCTAATATATTAATTATATAAATTATATAGATTAATACATCTATGTAACTAACGGTGGCCATCCGCAAATCTTGTTTCTCCAAACACAAATGAAAAAATATTTGTAGAACCAAAACCAGAAAACAAACGGAAAATAAGACTTCAGTGACCACTAGGAGACAATGATTTTAGCGCTTTCTTTCACAATTTAATGTCGTGAACTTCTTCAGAAAAAGAAGAGACTTCCCAAACTCTTCTTTTATATTACATAAAAGGAAGTGATGTCATCAATTGAACATTATAATCGTGAAACCATCTTTCTTTATATATAAAATAATTGATATATGAATTTAGACATTTAAATATATATATATATATATATGTTGTGTATTAACAACCTTAAAAATAAACTTATCATAAAAACATTTTCGTGTAAAACAGTTTAGATCTTGTTGTACTCTCATTGTATTTGCTTTCAACAAAATTCAAAGACTAGTGAATAACATTATTATAGAAAAAACAATATTTAACACCAAGTCTGTGTGTCTCTTTGGTGTTGTTGTTTTTGAAGTTGTTGTTTTTTTATATATACACAATGAAAGTCCATGATGTCATGTTGATGTCGATTCTAGTGTATTTACTATGTATATTAAGTTAAACATACATTAATTAATACAAAATCCCCTGAAAACGTCATTTGTGTGTTTAAACATGCAAAGTGTTGTATGAATGCTGAAACTTGTTTAATAACTCCTAAATAGCATGCAATTATTCATAGTGGATACAGGTTAGTCATGTGACTACTGATCAGAATGTCATCATAGCCCCACACCCACTCCCATTTTATGCCACTGTGTACAATGAACATAACTTCCTTTGGAAAAAATGAACTGGGATTACTTTGGAAAAAAAATGAACTGGGATGCTGTTTAACAAAGTAGCTATAACTTCTGATTCCATCAGTATTTTGCATGCAGTTTTGAACTGGCACAGTGCTGGTCTGTGTTAAATATCTACCATAAACTATCACGACTGCTGCACATACATGTTTGGCTATATTTTCTTTTCCCCATATAAGTCAGTTACAAGTATTTTAATGCCTCATTTTTTATAGGTTACAAGTTTCATCTAACTTTTTGATTGCTACTAAGGCTTGTATTTTTCTGGCCTAGCTAATATTATAAAGCATTTGTTTTCATGCAAACTGGACACGATTTGCAGTAAATGTTTGGCTTATTACACTGGATTTTCAGCTGTGATACTCTATTCACCCCTCTGCATACACCCCTAGATATTTAACAACAAAATAATCAGCATTCAAAGTGGTAATGAAGATGATCTTATTAAATGCCATTACTATTAGACAAGACATTTTATATGTATATATATATATATATATATATATATATATATATATATATATATATATATATATGTATATCTATCGATCTATCTATCTATATAAGGGGAGAAAGATTGTATGGCCAGATTTCATAAAACCAAAAAGAAACTCATTTTATGATCTGTGAAGTGTGCAACTTGGCATTTCAACAACTTTGTACAGTCTGGGCTATTATTTTATTTATATTTGGCTTATAACTGAGCAAACACGTATTTTCAGAGGAACCATAGAAAGAGGAACCATAAACAGAAAAGCACCAGAAAATATAATTAAACTGCACTCTTGGTACCATTTTAATACATTGTATGATTGTAGTACAAACATAGCACAATATAAACTTTACAATAATGTAAGTAAATGCAAATACTTCCATCTTTTCTGCATTACAGAAAATTCTATCAAAATGTGTGCAATTTATTCCTTAAGTAAGAAAAAAGGATTGCTAGGATAGGAAGTAGTGGTAATGAGAGGGAGGATAGAGGAATGGTGAGGATGCAAGGAGTAGAAGTGGCAAAGGTGGATGAGTTTAAATACTTGGGATCAATAGTTCAGAGTAATGGTGAGTGTGGAAGAGAGGTGAAGAAGAGAGTACAGGCAGGGTGGAATGGGTGGAGAAGAGTGTCAGGAGTGATTTGTGACAGACGAGTACCAGTAAGAGTGAAAGGGAAGGTCTACAAGAGGGTAGTGAGAC
The DNA here is from genome assembly GCF_019279795.1 of Protopterus annectens. Classification (NCBI taxonomy): domain Eukaryota; kingdom Metazoa; phylum Chordata; order Ceratodontiformes; family Protopteridae; genus Protopterus; species Protopterus annectens. Next base: position 1,281,354,552 of record NC_056746.1, on the reverse strand, counting down.
CAGCTATGTTATATGGGTTGGAGACAGTGGCATTGACAAAAAGGCATGAGTCAGAGCTTGAAGTGGCAGAGTTGAAGATGTTAAGATTTGCACTGGGTGTGACGAGGTGGACAGGATTAGGAATTAGGATAAGGAATAAGTATATTAGAGGGTCAGCCCAGGTTGGAAGGTTTGGAGACAAAGCCAGAGAGGCAAGATTACGTTGGTTTGGACATGTGCTGAGGAAGGATTCTGAGTACATTAGGAAAAGATGCTAAGGATGAAGCTACCAGGTAACAGGAAAAGAGGAAGGCCTAAGATAAAGTTTATGGATGTGGTGAGAGAGGACATGCAGGTGGTTGGTGTGACAGAGCAAGATGCAGAGGACAGGAAGAAATGGAAACAGGTGATCTGCTGTGGCGACCCCTAACGGGAACAGCCGAAAGAAGATGATGATGATGATGATGATGAGGATAGGAAGTAGCAGTAGAAAAGTGGAATGTGGCTATGGAAAACCAAAATTGTTACAATAAAGCAAAACAGCATCTATTTATTTATTTATTTATTTTACATTTGTTTACCGGGATAGTCCGACTGGATACATGTCCATTTTCAGTGGAGGCCCGGGGAGAAAAGCTCCACAAAGACAAACTTACATAGATTACACAGAAGTTAGCAAACAATTATAAAAACAAAGTGATTATACACAATGGGTTAGTAGTGTTCCCTAGTAGGGACTCACAATTGTCATGGACAGACAATTAAAAGTAAGAGACATCAGATTGTAAGCAGAGCTTGGTGATGTAGTTGCAGGTTATGATAATTGCAGAATATGCTTTTAGTTTATAACTTAATCAGGGTTGGTACATGGGCATAGCCAATTCACTTTGAGATACTGTTTGAGGGTTTTTTTTAAGAGACTTTTGGAGGATTGTAGGGTTATATAGTTTGGCAACGAATTCCAGGTTTTGCCAATGAAGTTGGCAAACAGGGATTCACCAGCAGAGTTATTAGCTTTGTGTGTTTGGAACAGTAGTTTATCGGCTGACCGTAGGGATCTTAGATTGCTATATGGCTTAATAATATTTTTATATATTTATATATTTGTATTATTTATTTATATATTTATATTATTAATATATCTAATATATTAAGTATATAAATTATATAGATTAATACATCTATGTAACTAACGGTGGGACAGTACGTGGAAAATTAGATTAAAAGCTGAAAGGCAGAATAAATGAGGATGCAATATAATCAAGGAAGAGATTATTTAATAATTACCATTGCATTGAACAAAATGCATAAAGAATGTGTTCAGGACAGTCAGAGATCAACATTTTTTTCTTATATCTAGGCTGCAGAAAGTAAATGAAATATTTTCAGGTCTAATAGCAAGTATGTGGCATTTGTACTATCTTTTCCATGTTTTTATTGCAAATTCAAATATATGATGTATGGCCTTAGTGTAACATGACTTCAGTTTATACTGAGAGAAACTTTATAAATTCATGGTCTGCTGTAAGCCATTGGCCCTGATTCCAAATTACACTGAGAGCAAGTTAAGAGCAGGCTGAGAGCAGGTGATTTGGAATCTGGCCGACCAGGTAAGCCTGATTATAAATATACCTTACACCAAAGTAAGTCGCTTACGCTGACAGCACGTCTTTTGGACTCTGACCCATTGTTTTGGTCAGATTTAAATCCCAAGTACTTTTTACAGTGCTTTGATGATTTTTTTGTTTTAACTTTTTGATGGAATAGCATCCCTTTTAGAACATTACTTTCACATTTGGCCTGGATTTGTTCTCCTTCAGAGATTGTACTTATGTACAATATCATCATTATATTTAACTTGAAGCAAAATACCATTTACATTAGAACACTTTTCTAAACATATTCACATGTACAAAACTTTTAACATCTAAAAACAAATTTGTTCAGGTACACTACAAACAAGTGTTGCCGTTTCTTCTTCTTCTGTGAAATGATTTTGAAATAAACATTGTCATTCCTGCTTTGAATTTTGATTTACTGTAATTTATCCTTGCAGTACTCATAAGAGGCATTTATATTAAAACAATTATATAAATCAGCATGTTCAGTAGACATACATATGAAGATGGACTGTGACAAAATGGTCTAAAATAAATCAAATAAAATGCAGAGTGTTTGCAAAAGATTCCCTACAAGAACAAGCGGAGGTCACTGTTAGACAAAAAAGCATAATACCTTATATGAACCATATACTTTTCAAAGTTTAGTTGGTAACTTTTATGAAAGAGGAATGAGTATAACAGCTGAGGCGAGGGATAGACATAAGCAATATTTTATCACAACTTTCAATTTCAGTAAATCAAATGATTGCAGAGCTTGTTTGAAAACAATTTAATACCAATAATTCTCATGTTTTCTCATTTGTATCAAGAATGTTTAATTATAATTGTTATGAGTTCAGCTTGAAAGTTACTGAGATGGCAGACAAGTAGCTTTCATAATGTCATTCATAGTCATAAAATTCTGTTATTTTTACAACTCAACAGAATCGAATCTCAAAAGAGAAAAATAAAGCCAGTTGCAGAATGCAGACGTTTTACTGAGAAGCTTTATAATACAGCATCCACAAGATGTGTTCATTGGAGAAAGAAAATAGATTTAAAGAAGAAGTATTAAAAGGAACTGAAAAACAAAACTTCCTTCTTTTTATATACAACCAATCTAATTTTGGATAGCTAAGTAAGCAAATTGTATAATGCACATCTGGACAGAGATTATGTAATATTATAAAGGCTAGTAACAGCTATAAGCAACTACATGGGCTACTAAATAAAAATTAAATGCAGTGAAATGTGCAACACACCGTCTGAAAATATATATCCATTGATTTGCATTTGTTTAGCAGGGTAAAACACAAATCACTTCTAATCAATTTTTGTCTCAGCCCGAGTTAGTATGTAATCACTGTTAGAATGAACATACAAAATGTTTATGCAAAATGAAGTTAAAATTAGCATAGCATGACATGATCAAAAATAAATTATATCAAAAATACCATATTTACAAGGACTTGATAACCATTAAAATGAGTAAATGTTTTGAAGAACCAAGTCTTGCATGTTTTTGAAAAACAGGTATAGTGTATGTATGCATGTGTCTGTGTGCAAATATTTATAGATACATGCAAATATATATATATATATATATATATATATATATATATATATATATATATATATGGATCTACTTCAGAAGACTGACAAACCAAAAGACTGAATCGCAAAAGAGTGAAAACTGAAAATACTGAACACATTTTTAATGCAGGGGGCAAGCACTCCTGTACCCCTCATGTGGTGGGCTGTGCCTCCCCAAACCCCATGCTAACTATATATACCAACTCCAAGATCCCACAACAGTGGAGAAATTCCATCATTCAGTATTTTGAATTTTCAGTCTTTTAGTTTTTCAGTCTTCTGAAGCAGACTCATATATATATATATATATATATATATATATATATATATATATATATATATATATATGGGTTTACTTTACATGCTCGAAATGGTAAAATATCGAATTTTAGCATTCCGAGCCTGTAAAGTCAAATGGACTGATACTGCGAACCCGGAAATGTCGAATGCAGAATGTCGAACCTGCGGTACGGATAGAGTGTTAGGTAAGTGTACTTTTTTAGGGTTTTGGGGAGGGATTGTGTGTGTTTGAGTGTGTTGGGATTTTTGAGGTGTGGGTTAGGGTAGGTGTTGTGCAGTGTGAATGTGTTAGTGTTGGGAGTGCTGGTGTTTGTGTGTATGTGATGTGTGTTTGTGCAGCAGGGGTGTGGAATGTGTGGTGCTGGGTTGTGTGTGTTATGGAGTGTTGTGCGACCTTGGAGTTAGTATATATATATATATATATATATATATAAGTAGGGGGGTGTGGGGGTGCAGGGGGGCTTGCCCCCTGCATATACTAAGGGTAGGTGTCTGTATTCATTTGTTTGTGTGCGTGCCTATTATGTTTGTTGTAGGGAAGTGTTGGGAGGTATGTACGTTCGTGTATGTATGTGCTTTGTAGTGTGTGATGTGTGTTTTTCGGGATTTTGTGGATTCGCAATTTTGGGTGTCGGGTTTGTGCATGTTCAGTGTTTAGGTTATTCGACTTCATAGTTTCGTGATACTGAAATTTGATATTTCAGTATTTCGAGATTATGAAGTGAATCCATATATATATATATATATATATATAGAGAGAGAGAGAGAACGAGAGAGAGTTAGCTTGCACTCTATATACCTGAACAGTAAAAAAACAGATACATGAATGATGATATTAAAAAGTCAGAAAACAAAAAAAAAATTGAAACTGAACTGAAAAACATCACTATTATAGCACACCACAGGAAAACAAAGTTAAGGCAGGGGCCCACTACACCTCTCAGCATGCAGGGCTTCACACCCCGCTATAAACAATCTACTTAACGGTTCTCACTCTTAGGTCACTGCACCTGAAGGTAATTCTGAGAAATATATTTTTTCCTCTGAGGTGCTGCAGCTTTGGTTTGAGAATGAGTATGGGTTGGGGTTACAGCTTATATATGGCTGTGCAGACAGTGCTTGCAACCCTGCATTCATTTTGTATTATAGTAGCAATGTCTGACAGTAATAAAGTTTATTCATTTGATGTTTGCGGGCTCACTCAGTTTGTTGATGATATTTTTAGTGGAAAAGAGAATTAGTTGATGTTTCATCAGCTCTTTTTTTACTGAGGCATTTTTTTGTTTTGTGTTGTTAATGGTATCAGAAATGGCTGTTTCCCAATGTGTAATCGTGTTTATCTAGTTTGGGTATATTTGATTTGTACCTGCTTTGTGCTTTATACATTTTCACAGTTACAGTGTGATGGTTAAACTTTGCAGTAAGAATGTTTCTATCTTTTCACTATTTGATCCCAGAGTTTGGGTGCTTAAAGATGTGAAGATGCAAAGGCCATCTCCTCTGCAAAAAATGTTGCTTTTTAGATTTTTTTTAAGGCTCAAGAATTAGTGTATCTTTGTCAAGAAAATGGATGTCAATGAAAGTTATTTTCATGGGAATAATAAGTTATGTACTTACCATAATGTTCCATGTTTGTAGTCCATCTCGCCTACATTCTTGCTGGATGGGGTTCGGAGCCGATCCTCGGCTCTGACTCAGCCGATACTAAAGCTCGATAGCTTTTACTGGCTCAAGGCTATCCCCTATCCCATGGTGCACCATGGCAACTCCCCAGAACTTGTTTGCAAGAAAGTAACTAAATACATAATAGTAATTATACTATCAATAACTATGTACATATGAACAAAAGGACTTTGTTTTACTATCCATGTTATGTGGACAGACAACTATAACAAGGTGAGACAGCATAGTGGATAGTCCATCAGTTCTTCCAGGATACAGGAAGGGGGAAGGAGGGTAGGATGCAAGAATGTAGGTGGGATGGACTACAAACATGGAACGTTATGGTAAGTACATAACTTCTTAATGTTATGTAGTCCTATCTTGCCGTAATTCTTGCTAGATGAGACAGTGTCCCCAGCACCTTTATCCTGGGTGGCTCAAGCAAAGAGACTTTTCAGCACAGTGGACCCAAAGGATGACCTGTCCTGGGAGGCCAAATCCAATTTGTAATCAGTGACAAAGGTATGAGGTCTTACCCAAGTAGCTGCTGCACAAATGGTATCAATTGGGAGTTTTGATTTGAAGGCATATTATGCTGATACTGCTCTAGCTGAATGGCCTTTTACTTTAGCAGGTAGTTGTTTCCCAGCATTTTTGTAAGTAAATGAGATGCATTCTGAAAGCCATTTAGACAAAGTCACCTTGTAAGCGGGCAAGCCTTTGTTTTTCTCTGAGAAGGAAACAAACAATTGATCCGATTTCCTAAAATCTTTAGTCCTGTGCGGGTAAAATCGGAGAATTCTATGGAAATCTAATTGATGCCGTCTGTATTCTGATTTATTACTATAACTGGGGAAGAATACTGGTAATTCAATAGTTGTGTTTAGATTATGTTCTGAACATACCTTAGGGAGGAAGGAAGGGTTAGTTCTTAGGGAGATGCTATCCTTATGGAATATAATATATGGAGGCCGAATGGTCAGAGCTTGCAATTCTGAAACCCTCCTAGCAGATGTTATAGCTACTAAGAACAATTTCAAATCGGATGAAGAAGACGGTTCGAATGGTGGAGAAATCAATGAGGTCAGAACTAAGTTTAAATCCCAGGGCTCCGGAGGTTGCCTGATTGGGGGTCTGAGAAGGAGAACTCCTTTCAAAAAGGGTTTACATTAATAGTGGAACATAATAGGATTTCCCATGTTCCCAAAATTATAATTTGAGATGGCAGCCAACTGAACTCTAATGGTAGCAGCTGCAGCTCCTTCTTGAAAAACAGATGCAAGGAAGGACAGGATAGGCTCTATGTGGGCTGAGTAGGGATCTATGCCTTGTTTAGCCACACAAATGGAAAATCTTTTCCATTTGCTGGAATATAATTTCCTGGTGGAATGTTTGTGGGAAGAAATGAGAATGTGTTTAACGGTACGAGAAGGAGATATACACCTGGCCATTCTTGGAACTGGAGCAGCCATGCTGTCAATTTCAGGGTTTGGATGGTAGGATGGAACTGTCCTGATTGGTGAATCAGAAGGTCTGGAGATGGTTTGAGAATCCATGGTTCCTCCAAGAGATAGGGCCACAGGAAGGGGAACCAGACTTGGCGAGGCCAGTAAGGAGCAATGAGGATTAGGGTACTCCCAACTGTTTTGCTTTCTGAATCACTTTAGGTATGAGAGAAAAGGGTGGAAAAGCATAAAGAAGTCCCGGAGGCCAATTGTGGACCAGAGCATGCCTGGGTGACATGCCCGGATGGGGAATGAGGGCAAAGTAGTTGCTGCATTTGGCATTCATGTACATGGCGAATAGGTTGTAGCAAGGGTGGCCCCATTTGTGGAAAATTTCTTCTGCAACTTCTGTTTTCAGGGAACACTCGTGAGGCATCATAATTGCTTGACTCAGTTTGTCTGCTATCACATTGGACTTCCCCAGAATGTGCATTGCTACCAGAAAGTGTTGAGAGTCCATCGCCCATTTCCATGTGCCTCTCGACAAAGTGGGTAAGAGTTGGTTCCCCCTTGCTTGTTTATGTACCACACTACAGACATGTTGTCTGATTGAATTGCAGTTGTCCTGGTGGGAAGAGAACTGTGAAGTGCTTGCAACGCATATAGCACATCTCATCTCCAGAACATTTATGTGCAAGTGGTTCTCATGATCCTGCTAGATACCTTGGACCGTCATTCCCAGATAATGCCCCCCCATCCTATCTGGGAAGCGTCCGTGGTCAAGACTGCATTTTGTTGAGGGAGAACAAGGGGATGGCCTAGATAAAGCTGATCTGTATGTAACCACCATGTTAGCTCCTTCTTGCAGGAGTTTGTAATGAGTATTTGGTGGGACAAGGGTAGATCCTGTATTGATCACTGGTCAAATAGTAGCCACTGAAGTACTCTCATGTGTAGATGGGTTAAGGGAACTAAAAGAATGGTGGATGCCACAGTCCCTAGAACTTGAAGAACTATCCTGGCCTGTACTTTGTCTTTGTTCAGCAAGAATCTGACTTGGTTGTGCAATGATTCTAGCCTTTCTGGAGTCAGTTTTGCTGTCATGGTGGTTGAGTCTATGTCTGAGCCTAAGAAGACAATGCGCTGCGATGGAGATATGGTGGATTGTTTTAGATTTACTGTAATTCCTAATCTGGTGCACAAGGATAGATTCTCGTCCCTGACTCGGATTATTTGTTGCTTTGTGGTAGCAGTGAGAAGCCAGTTGTCTAAGTATGGAAACACCTGGAATCCTTGACATCTCAGGTGAGCCGTGATCACTGACATACATTTGGTGAACACTCTGGGGGCTGTAGTGAGGCCAAAGGGTAGTGTTTGAAATTGAAAATGACTGACTCCCAGCCAAAAGCATAGATGTCTTCTGGAGCACCTGTCCGTTTTGATATGGTAGTACACGCCCTGAAGATATGTGGAGAACATCCAATTGTCTTTTCCAATAAATGGAAAAATTGACTGCAGAGTGATCATATGGAACTTCAATTTTTTTACAGACTTGTTTAGCTTGCTGAGATCTAGAAGTGATCTCCAGTCCCCGGTCTTTTTTGGAACTAAAAAGAATCATAAATAAGTTCTGGATCTTATTTGCTGTGTGGGGACTTCTTGGATGACTCTTTTTTGAAGCAACAAGCTGATCTCTGATGTTGCACGGTCTATTTGATTGGATGGTACATCTGGTAAAGACCGATTTGTAGGGGGATCAGAAACAAAGGGAATCAGGTAACCTCTGGAAATTATATTTTGTACCCATCAATCTTGGGAAATTTGTAGCCAGGTGCTTGGGTACAGTAAGAGAAAACCCCCGACTGCCTCCAGAGATGGACAGTTGGGCAACACCTCAGAGGTAATGAAAGGGACAGTCAGAGAAAGCATCTCTATCACCCTGGTCTTGCGGATCCCCTCTACCGTGAGCGCAGTGCCTTCCATTATAACCTCCCCCTCTGCTTCTAGGGGAGGGCTGACCTTGTGCTTGAGGGAAACCTTTTGACCCTTGGGATAGGGTCTGGAAGGAAGAGAGAAATGGACTCTGATAGCAGATAAGGTTTTCCCTTCTTGCTCGCACTTGGTCAAAGTCTCTTTTACCTGAGGTCCAAAAAGAGTTGAACCATCAAAGGAGATGTTGGTAAAGGAAGACTTGAAGGATTCCGTAAAATTGCATAGATGCATCCAGGAATGTCTCCTAAGAGAGATCCCTGCTGTGGCCGCCCTGCTTGCTCCATCAGCTGCATAGGAAATCAGCCTCATGGAGGAGTTAGCAATAGAGGTAAGGGTGGAGAGCTGCACAGATACCTTGTCAGTGGATCCCAAAGCTACTGAACCCTGAAGGGCATCTTCCAACTCCTTTAGGAGATCCCTTTGAAGCCTAGTAAAATGGGACAGGTAATTCAGTGATCGTAAGGTAAAGGCTGCTGAAGAAAAGGTACACTTTCCATACCTATCCATTGTTCTAGACTCTTTATTAGGAGGATGACTCTGATAACTCCTTCTTCGTGGCGGCTGCTACCACCATAGCATCCACAGGTACTCCCTTAGTTAGAAATAATTTTCTTCTGGAGGAGCGAGAAATTTGTTTGGCCTCCTCGGGACAGGCTCCACTGTGTCTGGACAGGTCCAAGCTTTCCGAGATATGACCCCCTAACAGTTGGTCATATGGCAGTGTTACCCAGGAGGTGGAAGGTCAGGAACCAAAAGCCTGAAGGTACACTGATTCATCCTCAGTAGGGTTAGAGGTCTTCCAATTACTCCTCTGTCTAAGGATTTCAAGGATGTCTGCAAAAAAGACATCCTCAGAAGGGGATCTTGGGGACCCTTCTGACTCATCCAAATCAGTGTCAGAAGTGACAGACTCAGGTGAGTCAATGTGCTTCCTCTTACAAAGTCTCTTCTGAGGGACCTCTCCAGTGGGGTAATCTGGGGAGGTATTGGAAGAAGGGACACCTTCAATGGGGGCTCCTTGGGGCTCTGGTTCCCTATGCTTAGGGGCAGATGGGGGAAAGAGGTTGCTGTCGGTTGCTGGAAGGACATTGGGTCCAATGGCAGGGCTTTAGCACTAGACAAAGCTTTCTCTATCGCCTCGAAAACCTTACCACTTCACTCCGAGGAAACAGAAGGTTGACTCCTAACAGGAGGGGCAGGCTCTGAAGCAGACATGAGAGCTGAGCTCACGTGATCCAAAGCACCGAGAGGGAGGGTCAGTTCTGAAGAAAAACTAGGGTGACTATCCCTCTCAGAGTCAACCGGAGAGTGTCGGCTCCCAGACTAAGCTGATGAGGTTAGAGTTATCGGTTCTGAGGAAGCAGGAAGAATTCTCTGAACCAAAAGTTCCAGCACTAAAGAACCCAAAACATTAGTCTCTGAGAGCGAAGCAGTCAGAGGAGGAACAGTAGACTGAAGATGGGATGGCTCTGAAGCCTTTGGGTTCAGAGGGGCTAAAATTTTTGCAAGTGCCAGGTTACAGAGCAGCCTCTTCACCACCCACTGTACATCCTCATCAGAAAGTGCCCTGGAGGAATGGGTGGAGATATATGGAGATCTCCTCCTTTCCAAAATTGGAGATCTTAAGGTTGGTGAAACTGGTTCCAAAATTGGTGAGTGTCTCGACAGAGGAGATTGTCTCAGCACCGATGAAACAGACGGCACTGAGACTGAAGAAGCAAAATCGGAGCCAGAACTCCTCAGCTCCGTCACTTTTGATTTCTTCATCGGTTCTGAGGCAGGAATCGATGGAAATTTCCTTTTATGACTTTTAGGAACTGTCTGACCTTGTTCCAGCTGTTCTTGGAAGGAACTAGTCATAAGACCCCTATCTATAAGTTTTCTTTTCCTTTCATTAAGAGTCCTGGTACTGAAGGCATGACAGAAGGTACAGGGTTCTTGCAAATGAGCCTCTCCAAGACATTACACACAACTGGTGTGACTGTCAGTCAATGACATTTTTTGAGAACATTTATCACATTTTTTAAAGCCAGAAGGGTGGTGTCCTTTGTGTTCTCTGTCTTTATCCATTGACATATTTCTTTTGAGAAGAAAGTACAATGCAACAACAAAAAGAAAATAATACAACTATAATAAGAAAAAAAAAAAAATATATATATATATATATATATATATATATATATATATATATATATATGCATATATTTTTTTATAGAGGGAGACAAAACCTAACACACAGAGGAAAGACCCTCTAATTTAAATGGGCGACTATGGCCCTCTAACTAAAACGGGCCATACAATCCTTAAGAAGGGGAACAGGCGTAGCAAACACTCATGACAATCACTCAGATAATAAGGAAAAAAACTATTAAAGAGAAAAGTGAAGAGATATAGTCAAAAATATCAAAAATATTTCACTTAGCCAATGAACCAGTAAGAAGACAGCCTCGAAGCTTTCATGGCAAACATGATCTGGGAAGTTGCCGTGGTGCACCATGGGATAGGGGATAGCCTTGAGCCAGTAAAAGCTCTCAAGCTTTAGTATCAGCTGAGTTGGAGCCGATCCTCGGCTCCAAACCCCATCCAGCAAGAATTACGGCGAGACCGGTCTACATAAAATCATGATCTTAATTTTTTTGAACTTTTGTGTTTCAGTCCTTTGTGCTATTTGGCTTGGCTTTTGTTTCCTAATATTTGCAATTCTGTCTTTCTGTGATTCTTATCACAAACACACACACACACACACACACGTAAAAACATACTTATAATTATAATATTTACACCGACACCCACATCGCCGACACCAAAAGCCCGACACACGAAATGCCGACAACAGCACTACTGCAGAAAAAAGGAAAATAACATTTCCTTTTTTCTGCTATTGGGGGGGGGGCGGAGCTCCCCTGCACCTCCCCATGGGGGGCTTAGCCCCCCGTAACTTTAATATACCAACTCCGAGATCGCACTACAGTGCAGGAATGGAAATATTTCCATTCCGCACTATGGAGACTTACCGTTTTCCCATTGTCTGTATTTTGTGTGTCGGGCTTTTGGTGTCGGCGATGTGGGTGTCGGTGTTGTGAGCTGTCAGACTTCTGTAGGGGACATATATATATATATATATATATATATATATATATATATATATATATACAGAGACAGAGAGAGAGAAGGAAATTACATGCATGTCATTGAAAGACAAATTCTCAAATGGGGAAAAAATGTACAGCTATTGAAAATCAGCTGATTGAATATATTGTCAATTTTTTTCTGTTCAAGACTGCAGTAAAGTGGGAATCAGGGAATTCCCTCTTTCTCCACTGTAGTGCAATCTCAAAGTTGGTATACATAATTAGCAGGGAATGTGGTGGGTGCAGGGGGTTGCACTCCTGCAAAAAAATGCTTTAAACTTGGTGATTGACAAGTTATGTTTGATCACTTGCCATTTGATTTGTTGGATTTTTGATGGAGTGTGTTTTTATTATTTTTTACATGCTTTTTGCCCCTTTACTTGCCAACCTGAGTCACCCTTATCAGTTTTGATCTCCTTCATTCCTTCATATTGGAATTTTCCAGCATGGAGATGAGAGACGACTGGAGAGGCCACCATCCAGGTAGCCATGGAGATGGTTTTGGTCCATGTTCAACTACTGAAATAAAAATAACTCAAATGGCTAAATGTCAAACTGGAAATAGTGAAACAGACAGTTAGCAAATGCTGACATTGAAAATAAATTCATAAAAAGGCCACAGTTGTTCACCAACCAGGAAAGATTGAGATGCATAAGGTAAGTGAAGGGAAACCTTTTAAATTTACCCTATCCCCACTGTAGTGCAATCTTGGAGTTGGTATATAGAGTTGGGGGTGTGGGAGGTGCAGCCCCCCACCTTGGTTGGTTGTGTTCGCAATGTTGGCTGACTATGGCCAGTCAATGACTTTATTTTGATAATGTTGGTGTTCACTAAATGTCCATTTTGCTGTTTCCAGTTCGACTTTTAGCTATTTGAGTTATTTTTATTTCAGTAGATCTTCATCCTACCAGGAAACAAACACCATACACAGACATAAAGTTCCACTGTGTTGCAATAGTTATGCAATTATTAAAACACAGTTTCTTATTCACAAATCAGTATACCATCTTTCCCTGTAGTTAGTTCTTCTCACTGAAGTATTGATCAAAACTAAATAAAAATCAATAGCATCAAAGTAAAATGCATGCAACTGGAAAGTTACTGAACAATTAAATATGGTTTATTTGTATATAGATGAGCATTTTTGCCAATGCCACTGTCTCCAACCCATATAATATAGCTGGTCTTATTACCCTCTTGTAGAGCTGCCAGGTAACAAGAAAAGAGGAAGGCCTAAGATGAGGTTTATGGATATGGTGACAGAGGACATGCAGGTGGTTGGTGTGACAGAGCAAGATGCAGAGGACAGGAAGAAATGGAAACAGGTGATCCGCTGTGGTGACCCCTAACGTGAAAAGCTGAAAGAGAAGAAGAAGATGAGCGTTTTTGCAGGAGGCAAGCATCAGTGCATACCCCACACCTTTATACTTAATTGTTCTCGATATAAACTTGTCACTTTTTTAGAAAGAACTAGATATGTATTTAATTTTTGTTCTGTGACTATTGTCACATTTGAGAACAAATGTAGTATGGTTGTACATGGGCCTTGTCCTTCTGCAGCAAACAGTTAGTGTTCTTCTATACCAGACCAACAATTCTCTGTTCTATACCAAGTATATTCTTCTATACCAGACCAACAATTCCCTGTTCTATAACAAGTATGTTCTTCTATACCAGCCTAGCTGCGCTTATACATATACACCTGACATCTGCTATATAGCTAAAAATTGAAACTGGATATAATCAAATATAATGTTTGTTTTTTTTTTTTTTTTGGGTCTGTTGCTGTTTGTGCAGAGTGGCCCAGTACTTTGTAATGCCATCAGCCATCTAAAAACAGAAGCTGGATTATTTAATTGTTATAGTTGTGTTCTGCTTAGAAACAGGCAAACCCGCGCAGCTTCGCACAACGCTAAGAGGCATCTCGGTAGTATATCTGAAGATATACTGCTTCTCTGTACTATCCAAGTAGTTAGAAAGGTTGAGTCATGCTCTACAGTGTGGTAGGTCCTGGGTTCAACTCCTGACCAGTCATATGTTTTACATTTATTGCTGTGAAAATGTGTCAGGTGACTGAAACATCAGTTTAATTTAAAATTAAAAAACTGTTACATTTAGAAAAGCTGCACGATGCTAAGCATCGCTTAAACATGGTCAATGGTCTACAATATTTGCACATTGCTAATCTGCGCATAAACATGGCTTGTGCAAGTTTGCATGATGCTCATCTTTGCTGAAATGGTTTGTGTAAGTTTGCATGAAGCTAAGCAATGCAGCACTTTTTTGAAAGTTACAGTATGATGTGTAAGTGCAGGAATGCAACCTATATAAAGTCCAATCGGAGGAATATCACACCATTCACTGGAGACTTCACTTGACTGTCGATATGCCTGGTGGTGAAGAGGGAGTGCCATTTCGGGCACAGAGATGCTGTGTGGAGGAGTCCAAAGTGTTTATTGAATTCCTGGTGAAAAACTATGAACCCTGGCTGCTGCAGGGTGATTAAAAGGGCTCAGAATGTAAGTCTGAGATGTGGAATTAGTTGGCTAGGGAACTTACCAGTGCTAATGGTATCCCCCGCAATGGTGAACAGTGTCGTCACAACTACGACAAACTGAAGCAGAGGAAGAGGGGGAACCTTGGGTACCTGGGTCCAAGAAGCTTGGGCTGGGCAGACCCCACAGATATGTAAGTATGTTTGCCAGTACTTTAGAAATATACAAGTTGAATCTGTGCAAAATTGGTATGCATAATGGTTTGCTTCTCTTTCAACAGCTGCAGATGAGACCCTTAAAATGTTCAGTCCCATGCTGGGCAACTGGCCAGGATGCAGTGAGAGTGTGGTACGTAGGGAAACATCAAAGTAATAATGTAATGCATAACATAATCTTATAATAAATTAGTTATAGAGTGTGCAGTCTTAACAGTCAGGTATAACATACCTGGGACATGTAACATGTCTAATAATGTTTCCCTGCCTACCTGAAATGGAAGAGCAAGTTAAATCATGTAAACATACAGTACTGTGCAGTATAGCTTCCACACATCAGTTAATGTTGTGGTCTACCAATATTAAGAGTCACTGTTCTGGTCTGCCCATTGTCTGAAATGTGCTGTAGGTTGCATTCAGTTAATGGGCAGGGTATATGGGTCATCTATGAGATGTCTTTCACAGCTATCCATGGTCTACATGCCAGACTTGAAGCAACATTAATCAATAAAATCTAAAGGGTGATGGTGCTTTGATATGTAATGTTTTCAAATAAAAAGTGTTTACTATTCCTGTATTCACTACATGTGTGTTCTAATCTGACACCTGTCAACAGTGAAATGTAAATGAATAAAGAATGCAGCAAAAAGTCTGTGAAATAAATGTAGTGTGATACCCAGAGTAAGGTTCAAGCCTGTGTTCTGCTCATTTTGCCTGACATAATGCTGTATATCCCACCCAGACAGTGAACATAGTATATGGGTAAGGTTACTGAAGTCCTGGACTACTATCCATGTCTCTGAATGGCAGATATTAGGAAACATTTTCAGTACATTTAAACTTAGGAGTGGGTTTGATAAGTAATCTTTTCAAATAAGTGTTCATTATTCCTGTAATCACTGCATGTGTGTTCTAATCTGACACCAGTTAACTGTTAAATGTTAATGAACAAAGAATGCAGCAACAAATGTCTGAAATGCAAGTAGTGCAATAACCACAGTAAGGCTCAAGCCTGTGTTCTGCTCATTCATTCTGAAATAATGCTGTATATTCCACCCAGGCAATGAGCACGGTATATGGGTAAGGTAACTGTCCTGCATTGCTGTCTATGTGTCTAAATGCCATCTTTAAAGGAACATTATCAATAAAGTTTAAAACTGGATTGTGCTTTGATAACTACTGAATTCAACTAAAGTGCTCAATATTGATGTGTTCACTGCATTTAGTTTCCAATGTGATACCACACACAGCTATGCATGTGTGTAAATGTACGGTTTCACACAAAATGTTGCAATAAAAGTTGTAAAGGAGAACAGTGTTTTGAGAATTCTTGATATTGAAATAAAGTGCACATAATTCCTGCAGTCACTGCTTATGAGTTCTAATCCCATGGCAGCCAGCTGACAAATAACCAGCTGTCTAATGTACTTAGTGCACATGAACGAACCTCTCAACTGTCACGTTTTTGAAGAATGCAATGACTGGTGCCCCATATGACTGATCATTGATTATTAGATACATGACATTACTTGAAATGCAATTTATTGGTAAATTCTTTTACAGAACACTTGCTAGTAATGTATGAGCACACTGTGTAAAACAGTTCCCTGTAGTTGTCCCTGTGTACCAGCATTTGTTAGTGCTTGGCCCATACTGTCCCATGCTAACAGGTTGAGAGGTATATATGTTCAACATCATCTATACAAGAATTGCAGTCACTGTACTCACAACTGAAATTGCACATCTGTAGAAGTATGTATTAGTAGTCTGTGTAGTAATATTACCTGCAAAGTTACTAATGGTATGTATTTCTCTCTCTCCTCACCCCTTATCTTTTTAAATTTATGTTATTTATTATTATTATGATCTGATATTAATATATTATTTGTAACTAACTGTTATGTTGGCCTTATGTATTATTTCATACTGGCGTACTGTTAGCATACTTTCCTTATTGTTATTTTGTTTCTCATAATATTCCTTTATATGTCATTTGATTAATCAGTATTCCCTTTCATTACATTAATGCTAACATTTGTTTGGTTATTTATTTTGTTAAATTATGTTTATAATTAATTTACTACAGTGTGACAAGGTAGGCCGGTTCTTGGCAATCCACCTACCTTGGCTCCCCAGACCATGGCACCAGGGCCCAGCATGTCTGGGCCACAGCCTGGTTGCTGCCCCTGCACTACCTGTGGTGTTGGGTAGTTCTGTCTCATAGGCTGGGGCTGGCCCCCCTCTGGGAGTGGAGGTGGAGGGGTGATTTTGTCATCCATAAGGAACTACCAGGTATGGTGCATGGGTTGCTATGCTGAAAGTTCGGTTCATGCCTACGCCGGATGGAAAGCATGCTGTCCATCCTGGTGGGCTGGCCCCACCCTGGACACAAGCATCCACCACTGCCATCACAGGGGAAGTGAAGGAGCAGTGCTGACAGTCCCATGGATGAGTGCTTGAGTCACACTGCTGCTGTGTGTGACGCTTATGGAACTGGGATTCCACAACACCCTCCCCATCCAAGGTGTTCACCCCCCTCTTGTGTCACACACTAACCCTATCTGCTGTCTTGACTGTCTTGTCTGACTGCAAAATCTTCCTCATCTACCCAACGTACCTCCCCCACATGTACCTATGTTCCTTCCCCAACATTCTACTTTCACCTTAAAAAAAAAATGAGCACCTGTCACAAAAACTCTCTGGGGGGGGTGACACTCTAAATTACAAATTCAGCTAAAAAAATCTGTGAAAGTGTACAGTTGTTGCTGTTGAAGAAATGGGTAGCTATGGTTCTGTCCTATACCTGTTCTACACATCTCTGTCTGCTTTTCACTATGCTTTTCTCCCTGCTTGCACCTCATTTCACCACTGTCCTATCTCCCCGTTTTCTTTTATTTAAAGATTTTTTGCATGATGCAGCATGGTGCACCACGTCACTTAGCTATGCCAAGTAGCATTACATTGATATATATACTTTTGAAAAAATATTAATCACATTCAAAAAGGTCACATGTGCCGTATTTCATACCCAGGACCACCACACCTGTAGAATAGTGGATCAACCTGCTAAGCCACACAGCTGCTAATTAACATAGATGTTTTAATCAAAGCAAAGTAATGCTCAGGTTCCCATTATTAAGCATGTTGAAGCGATGTTGTACATGCGCCGCACCACGCAAATCAGCTAAGAGACTAAGAGAAAAACTGTACTGTAATTGGTACTCTAGTACATAAATGCATTACTATAAAGCCACACGTATAAGCTTGGACATAAGTGAGGTATCTAATAGCAGGTAACCCAGCAATTGTAATATGTAAGGACACACTTGCTAGAACACTAATGGAAAATAGATTTTTAACTGGGACTCTGGTATACAAATACAGTATTCTAAAGCCATACACATAATAATAGATCTAAGTGCAGTATTTCACAGCAGTTAACTACAACATGCAAAAATACACGTGCTCTAACAGTGACTGTGTAGCTCTGTCTGCAAAATACATTGAATACCTTACTTTCTGGTATACATGGTCCTGGTTTCAATTACCGTTGAGTCTAGCAATGACAGTACATGCATGAGGACATCAACATTAAAAATTGTGGTATATATGTCTGTCTCATCACCTATATATCCTCCCAAAGCAGTACAGCGGGAATGTCTGCATCTAAATAATACAGGCCATAGGCCTACAGATAGGACCACTCTTAACTAGTCCTAATACAACACTGGACAGTGCAGAGAATGCCAGGACATGCATTAGCCTGAATTCCCAGAGGATGTTGAAGTGTGTACTGAAATTGTGGTCCAGTAATATCAGACTGCAACCCACAATGATTTGCTGGTGATATCACACACAACCACAGATGCACAAGTCAGATACAAATATGAAGGTTGAGTTAGACGCAAGGGGTACCAACACACACTCAACAGAGGACTACCGTGACATAACACATGACCTGACAATTGTCTAACTGCATAACATCATGGTTAATGTACCCCCTACCTTTTTCCAGGACATACCTTTATTATGCTGCTGATACCATTGGCTGACATACTTACCTGAAACACATACCTTAATTCCCAGTGGGATGGGTACCCTCAATCTGGCTCTGCCTATACAACAAGACTGCCACAGGTCCCACACTTAACCTTAAAGCTTGTTGTCCTGCAAAGTGTTCATCCTCTCTGCCTATGCCTATGCCTACTACCTGCAGCATCACCTTCAGTTTCAGCCTGTAGCACGCTCATCTGTATGTAAACAGTAGCTGCTACAGACATTCCCTGCCATGATGTAGTAGCTGTACCCCAGTAATTTCCAACCCAATGTATGAGATAGGGGATGTGATCTACATTGAGGCCTTATATCTTGTTCACTGGTTGCATGGGATTGGCTGATTATAGTGCAAATCAGCTGTGTTGGCTGTAATTATCATTTCAGAAGCACAGATTGGTTCAGAGGCAAATACTTGCTAATGAGAACCATGTTAAAAAGGCAAACAGTTAGTTAGGGGAACCATTGTGTTTGAGAGTTACTTTGCAGGGTGAACTCATTGGCACATCATTCATTTACATATCTGCACCTTTCAACAGAGAAGTATTGTACTCCACCAAGTATGTAGTCATTTTGTTTCCAACATGATGCATATGTTTCAATATACTTAGGGGGGATGAGGATTACATCATTAAGCCTTTCTTAGAACTGTAATGATGACATGTCATTGATCTCCAAATGTGCTACACCTACAGAGAAACTAGAGTACAGTAAGGGTAAAATGCTTTTTGTTAATTAGGTACACCGGTCTTCTGGGAATTTCCCTTAATAATGGTTGAAATACTACACAGCTATTTGTTTGGCACTGTTGTTTTTATATATTATAAGGGGGGGGGTCACACCCGAGGGGCCACACTTTAATGGATTCCTGTGTTCAGTGTGCTATCATACATCAGTATCTGTCATGGCACAAACAGGAATAGCTACATATTGGTACTATACTACTTGCATCCACACCCTTACTATGTTTGTATAGTGTTGAATATGAAGTGTGTAATCAAGCAGTGAATACTGGTAGCCATCTGTTATTGTTGTATTTCTACATACTGTACTCCCATGTATGTGATCTTGAATGTGTTCTCATTTTGTTGTCTTTCAGGAAATATGTATCCCAGACGCCAGTCCCCTTTTACAGATGCTGAAAATGACATTATTCTGGAGGCCCTGCATGAACACCATCAACTCTTGCTGTCCAGGGGTAGGTCAAACAGGGAAGAGTGGGCAGCACTGTGGGCTGACCTGGTTCATGATGTGAATGCTATCAGTCACAAGAGCAGGACATATGAGCAGGTGCGACACCGTGCCACTGATATGATTAATGCAGCATGCAGAAGAACAGCAGACGTGGCCAGGGATCTTAGTGTCACTGGTGGAGGGCCTGTGGTGGAACAACCACTGTCAGCCACTGAGGAATTCCTGGTGGACCTAAGAACACAGGACAGCTCCCAGGCATCCATCACATGGTATGCTGTGGATGTGGTGACACAGTTTTCATGCAAGAGGAGCGTTCAGGTATGCTTAGTTGGATCAGCAGTGGAATACTGTAGCATTCAGTGTGTCAGAGTGTATATAGTTTTATATGGGTGTCAGGTATTTTTTGGGGGGTGGGAATGGAGGCTAGTTACAATTTGAATCTCATGTTCAGATTGTGACCAACATACCAATTAACATAGTAGATACTGCAAATGTGAGATATTTGGATGTATTAGCCTGTTATAGTCCAACATGTGGTGCTGTGTACATTAATTCTTCCTCAAATTTTCACAAGACTGTCAGGAATCAGATGTGGCCATGCACTTGCTCCTGGTAAGTACAACACTGTTCTGTTAGAGATGTAGATTTAGTGCAATGTATTCACTAAAGTGTCATCACAGGCCTGCCAGCTGGATTGATGCACTGTCTGCATGATTGCCAACTGCACAGATATTTTTCAACCGAAGAGAGTTTAGAGTCATACCTATGCCTTGTAGGTGTGACCACACTAATAGACTAGACAGTATTTTCAGGACATTACAGATTACCATGTGTATCAACTATGCAGAGGTTTGCCAATTGTCAACAGTGTACATTATTGTTGTTCATGAGATTCCTGATTAAAGAGCTTTTTATTTACAAATAACTACAGTTGTTTGTTAGAAAAATTATGTCCTCATGTCCCAGTATATGAGGTTGGGGGGTTAAACAAGTCTGTAATACTGGCAGCATTGTATACAGATTAACATATATTGCAAGACAGTATTGTAGAGCATAGTAGTGCAGGTATTAATGTACTGCTTTTCCCTTTTTTATCACAGGTGATCAGGGGGTTGGTCTCTGCCCCCTTCACAACCTGATGTCAAGTGTCTCTTCAGACTCTGATGATGACAGTGGCCAACGACAGGCACAGGTGGGGGTTGCAGGGGCTGAATCTGTCACAGAGGTGGACACCCCTCTTCTGCTCTCATTATCACTATACACAGTCAGTATGCTTAGCCACAGATATTGGACAGTCAGAGGGTGGCGATATTGAACAGGAAAGTGTGGCTACTATGGCTGCAATGAGCATTGATACTGGCCATAGCCTAAGAAATGGCAAGGTTCCACACAGGCAGATTGATAGGGGTGCTCCTAGGAGGCCTGCTGTCCTTCCACCACCTGTTGCAGTTGTCTTGTCACCTCTCACTCAGCATATGTTTAGGACCATCATGGAGGCACAGGTACATTCAGAATGGAACTCCAGATGAATTCTCAGGGTTATGGATGCAACAGTCTGACATCCATGACTGCCTCCACCACGTTGCTGATACCCTGGATCAGTTAATGGATGCAGTGGAAAGACGTTGGTCTGAGACAGATCACAGAATAATTGTCTTGGAAAGCACATTGTCTGTGATGGAACATCTGGTTGGAGTTGACCATCAGACTCATGGATGTAGGCCAGCAACTACATCTGCTGAGAGTCCACATGGCCGTGCACATTCACATTCCCATAGTGGAAGTACATCCAGTGCTCCAGAGGGGAGTGTGCTGTCCATACCAAGACATGGTAGGCCATGGGCTCATGGTCCTGGGTATTCCCATGGAAGATACAGTCCCAGCAGACAACAGTCACCCTCAGGTAGTAGCCCAGCATCTGACCTTGGGCATGGAGGTGCCAGTGCAACTCCTAGCAGACCCATTTTCCATGTTCAAGGGTGGAGACAGTGAACTGTCAGCTCTACCATGCATGGTTCAAAGCTGTCCAACATACAGACACATAGGACTAGCACTGAGCTTGACTGTGTTCATGTAAACACTCACATACCACTGTCACAATCAGATCACCTGTAGACACACACAGCACATTCCATGGTCCATCTTTCCTGCTTCCTTTACTGACTCACACACACATGCTTTCCATCCCATTGGGTAAGCCTAGGCCTCCTGCAACCCCACACAACACCCTGTGCAAGTGAGGATACCTGTGTCACATCCCTGTCATCCTTGTTATCGATGCAGGGAAATGAAGCGATATGTCTGATGCAAAGGGTAACTATCTAAATTACTATGTATTTTCTTCATCTATTGTTGCTTTTGACATGCCACTTGTACTGTTCACTGACATATTGTTTGCTGCCATTTGTAATGAGTAAACCATGTTATTTTGTGTGCATTATTTTGGATTATGTTGTAATGGCTGTATACTTACACAATGAAAGGTGTCTCATGGAACTGTTTATGTTTCAGTTTCAGGATTGTGTAGGACATACCTATGGGTACACAGGTACAATAAACCCATAAACGTCAGAGCACAGGATGGAATGTCAGCACAGAAGAAAAATGTCTTCAAGAAGGTAAAGCAGTATAGGTGCATGGCTCCATAGGTTCTTATGTGTATAACAGGCTAACAAGAATAATGGCTTTTTTCAGCCTAGCCATGCATCCCTAATCTCTGACAAGGTCTGGTACCCTTGATAAGTGTAAGCAGGGTTTTGGGAGCTAGCACATCTACATGCTATGGCATATGAGATGAGCCATCTACAAGTTTCCTGTGTCCATTACAGACATTTGTCCTAAACCACTTATGATTGTCTTGTTCCACATCCCATTGTGTAAATTGCACATGATGTGTATTGCAGCAGAAATGTGCCTCACATGGATGGGGAGCCTGTTGCATATAGGGTGTAGTCTCTAGGTTACATACCTGTCTCTCCAGCATGTCCTATTTATAGGTGTAACTGTATAGAACAGGTAATTCCTGTGCTACTCCTTTCTTGGATATGCAGGAGGTACAAAGTGGGATCTGACACCTCCCTGTATGGCAGCCATACACCTCCCCTCCCAAGCATGTAGGAGACACAATACACAGTTACAGCCTTGACATGGTCTGCATAGGACATGTTATGTACACTGTCTATTGGTTTACTGTAGAACTCTCTGTGTCTGTTACAGTTGTTGGATATACCTGTGTAGTAACATACATGATAGGTGTGATGAGTGCCAAATACAGTGTAACAATGACATTCTGGGATTTACATGCCATACCTGTCTGCATAGGTTGTGTAACATTGAATGAATCCTCACATCTTACTGACCAGTGCAAGTCAAAGGCTACATCACTCTCTGTGCCCAAAAGGCCCTAACTAATGTGTCAATTGTTGAAGTTGTGCAGACAATATGATATTTTCCATGGGTGTATGACTTCCAAAAGTATAATATTGCACATTCCTTGACATTTGGTATTTGCCAATGGCTGTGACAATAACTGAATGTGTGTGTCAGCTCATCCTGGATAACTGTTGGTTCTGTGTGGGATTCAGTGACAGCTCCTAATTTGCAATCATCACCAAATGTACTCATTCTGAGGTCACTGATAGTAGCCATGGCTGCAGAGAAGGGTATGGCTAGGAGGGTAGTCCCAAGAATGATGTGTGAGGGAAGTCCACTGGTGAATGGCCTCATTGTAGCAGTGGACTACCCAATGATATCTTTCCGGATAATGACTGTAAGACACTTGGCTATCCACTGCCTGACATACTACCTTGTAAATAACCTATACAGTGTTTCCACAATGCCTGATGGCCTATTCTTGTCAAATTCCTTCTCAGGCCATGGTAGGTGGAATGAGTCATTTCCCCTCATCCATTGTATGGTTTAACACACAGTGAGGTCCACTGCTTAGGGTAGGCATGATCTGACATTGAACAAAACAAACTGGGTTTGGGCCAGTGTCTGCAGGTGTTCTACATTGTTACTAATCATTTCCATAATAAGTCTTTTAATGGCTTTAAATATAAGAGTACTGAAACATCTGGGGACAGTGCTTGTCACTGCATGCTAGTTGTCCTGTGTGCAATTAAGTATTGCAGTTAATTCCATCATGGTTTACAACAAGATAGTCATCCAAGATGTCTGTATCTGCACAGAGCACAGACAAACAATGGAGGGGAAAGTCATACATAAACCCTGTGAAGGTAAGGAGGGCATGTTTATACAGTTATTCTGCATTTGAACACTACTCAAGCAGTGTGTATTGAAATGACACAATTACTTTGTGAAGAATGCTGACTAGAGGGGAGTCCCCTGCAATGCTGGTTCCTGGCTGCTACTTCTGCCAGTCTCACCACAACCACTCTCTTCTGGTATACCATGCACCTGTACTTTATCTCTCACCAGAAGCAAAATGTTAGAGTGAAGCTCAATATGAGGAGCAGGCCAAGGCCTGTTTGTTCATCCATATAGTTGTCCCACGTCATGCAAGGCTCTGTAGGTTTCACATACCCTTTTCCAGGCAGAAGCCTTAATTAGCACCCAGAGTACTCATTTGAGTTTGGCATGCATTATGCCTTGTATTCAATGGTTGTTAGGATTTCACTAGGGTGAGTCAAAGCACAGCTGCAGTGTTACAATGTAATTTTCAATGTCTGGTGACATAGAAGTCCAAGGTTGCTCGAACAAGCACCACAGTGGAAGTGATCCCTTTTCAGTGATGATTTCACAGCAGTTTATGCAGCCTGACCTTCAACAGCTTCATGGTGCACATCTGCGTGACATGGATTTGAGGCCTACTGCAGAGGAATGGTCACCTATGGCCAAAGTATGTGTGCCTCAAACACGTCCTAGGTATGTCATACTGTACATTTATGCAACTGGAACACATGTCTATGTTCCCACATTATGTCACACAACATCCAGTTTGCTATCTGGTTGCTTGAGAGGCACTGTAGACTAGCAAGGCCAAAGTAATGACTGCAAAGTTGAACAAGATCTCTGTGCATGCACAGATATCCACATCTCCACTACAAGGAGTGCTACGGATAGTGTGTTTGAGGCTGTCAACCCCAAGGGTATAGCAGCATGACCCTAACTTTGCTGGAGTTGTACATTCTCACATTTGTAGATATGCTATTTTGACCATGTCTAATAACAGGATTATGGTTAATCCAAGGGCCACATGCCTGGCAAAGCATTGTACTTACTCAAGCTTGTTATGGCACACTGTCAGGTGCTGTGTTACCTTAGCAGAACTACATAAAGGTGATAACATGTTACATTTCAGCATATGTCAAGCCACTACCTAACGGCCTGCTGTGACGTACATGGCATTATCAATGACCGCTGTTGAGATGTGGAAAGTGTCCCACCCCTATACTCCTATGCCACACAGACACAATGTGTGAGATGTGACTATATTACAAACCTTGATTCCATGCTGTTTCACACACCGGTCAATACATATGACAATGAGAAGTTTGCCAACATGCACACCTGACCACATACTCCACCCACACCCACATCATAAACACCTGCATGTGTGGAGCTCCTTACCAGATGCATATACAAACAACAGACACCTCATAAACACAATTGCAAGCTCATTACACATAATCATACATCTGCAGAACACAGTACACATAATAGCACATGCACCACTGTCTCAACAGTAAAACACTTGCGGCAAAACACAAACTCAAAACTATTATTCACAGGTGATTACTTCATGAGACACATTGATGTCCCTCACACCAGGCTAAATATGTGAAAGGTCACATTTGGTTGTCTATGAGGTGCCAGGATATGCCATACCACACATGCATGCAGGTCTGTCAACATCAGGTAACATTATGATGACTTCATAGGTCCTGTTGGTATGTACAACTTGAGACATACCTCAATGGACTGACTGAGCTTACAGACTCTGTGCTTCCACATGTTCAGACCTCAAACTGAAAGTGTGCCATGTAATGCAGGTGATGTATTTGTATTCATTAAAGATAGATACACATTCAGATTGGTTAAATAGTGTGATTCCCTGAAGACACTGCAGGTGCTATTCATTGCTGATAGGCCACCTAATCAAGCTATTGACAGCTACAAGAGCAACTCCATGAATCAGGACACCCATTGTGCTTATTTGAATCTATTTGTGTCTATCAAGATACATCACAACACCATGGGTGTGGTAACTTTCACTAACCACCAACTGTGTTGGCTACTCGTGCTCAAGTTCACTTGCCCAAGGTTAGTCCACATCCTTAACTACAATGTCCTGAACTAGTGGAGTGACATCCCCACAAGGGGAACCAATGTACTGCATTAGGTGCTTATCAGTATGGGTGACCACTGTAGCACCTCCACTGTGAGGTCCTCCCTAGTGAGATCTGACCATAAATCAGTCTCCTTAAAAGTAAGACTCACACCTGAACACCCACCCCTTGCAGCAAACATAGTAATAAACTTCAACAAAGCAAGTTATAACCTCCTATGGTATGGTACAAGCAGATTGACTGCACCTCCTCCTCAGATGGGATAGGTAACTATGCTGAGCTCTACACCAATACTTTATGCAAGCATATGTACAACTGCATAGACTCGGCTATACCTGACAGGATAAAAACAAGCTCCTCAGGGCACAGCAAACTGGGAATGGTCATACAATCCCCCAGTCATGTCAATCTTTTACAAGTGGGTCATCATGAACAGATGCCTTTTGACACACTCATGGCCATAAACCCCATGCAAATGTGTATGTAATATCACTTCCATCGGTAAACACCAATGTTCCTGGTAAGTAGCACATCAGTAGCAACCCCTGGTGTATATACTGATGGGTGATAGACCTGGCCACACAGGCCTGGCCACACAGGTTTACACCTATTTTACCATACATCACCATGTCTCCCCAGTGGTAAGGAGGGAAGTAGTTCATGCTCATGTCATTACTGAGGGCATTGTCACCCAATAATGACATAGTTATAAACTCCGTGTACTAGTTCCTCTGCATGGCAAAATGTGAGTGCAATGGCCATTTTCTGATGTACCTTTCTAAGCACCAGTGGCAACTGCACACAACAGAAAGGTTCCTCACAAGGGAACCTCAAGTCCCCAGTATGTGTCCTATGGGGATCATCTGAAATAACTGTCATTGTAGCTTGTGTGAAATAGACTACTTAGATGTGATCACTGCCTTGCATAGAGGGCAATGTGTGACCCTGCTGTACTGGAAATGCTGCATATCTGTAGGTAGAATGGTACATGGATTACTTCTGTAAGGACATTAACCTGGTATGTGACATTACTAATACATGCTGGTGGTGGAGATATGTCTACCAGACTTTAATAAACCTTTGTAACAGACTCCCACCTAATGGCAAACAGTGCACCTCAATGGCCCTCTTCAAATGCAATCTGTATGAGTGCCTGGAAGGCCATCATTTTAACACAGGCCTTCTGCCTGTGTCCCTCGTGGACAGGGACAATATGTACTGATCATGCAAATAAGGGTAAGAACTTGACTCTGATTTTAAGGGACCTAGGGCCATTAGGCTACTAATGTCCAATGATCTCATGATCACATACGCTGATGTAAAATGATCTAATATCCACACACACAAACCTGGTTACAGTAAGAATAGTACTACTACCAATTAAGAGTTTCAGAACACTGCACAGTACACATACTTCATGTTGGCTTCAATTACATTAGAACCCCTACCTATTTAATGGTATACATGATAGATCAAAAGAGTTAACACATGCACCGCAGCTCAAGTCTGCCATTAACATCTCTTTAGGTAATGTTATGCTAGATGACATCAGCAGGCCTTGTTGTAGTCAGGAATTTGGAGGCCCATGTCACATGCTGCAACCACAGTACTGCAAAACCCTAGCTCTTTCTAAGTCAGTGTGGTGATCACATTGATTTTGTAGGGAGATGCACACACACTAAGTGGGATGGAGTGAGATTGGAACCTCTACCTGTCAAGTCTTACACACTAAAGATCACTGTCTTTAACTCATGCAACAGCTGAAGTCTGACATTAAAATGGCAGTTGGTAGTCTTAAGGTACATGACATCAGCAGGCCTTGTGGAAGACAGTAGCTTGGAGGCCGGCATCACCTGCAAGATCCAAAAAGTGGAAATCATTTCAGTTTGGTAGTCAATGAGGGATTCCCATTTGTTTTGCAGGGAAATGTACACACACACACACACACGTAGCTATGTGGCTACAGTAGCCATGTTTGCCATATGTGGGTGTCTGCATTTGAATGGGTAAGCCTGTGGTCAAAAACAATTTGCCCTGTCAATGCATGAGTACACAACATTATACATTACACAACTTGTTCACTTGTTGGTGTATGTGTGGTAACATCCAGCAGGCGCAGGGGGCTGTATGTAAGTGCATTATCTACTGTTGAGCCCTTACTTTTGGTCCTTTGAGCAACATTATATATGTGTCATCGTGTAGCTTTAATCACCATTATCAGGGTATGTAGGACAATACAGACATACACACACTTATAAACAAATATATTTATATCTATAACAGACGTATATATAAATGGAGGTGTGTGTGTGTGTGTGTGTGTGTGTGTGTGTGTGTGTGTGTGTGTGTGTGTATGATATATATATATATATATATATATATAGAGAGAGAGAGAGAGAGAGTGAGAGATGTGTTGATGTGTTATGTAGATATATAGAAAGAGACAGGAATGTATGTGTTACACACACACACACACACACACACACATATATATATATATATATATATATATATATATATATATATATATATACATATAGAGATAGATAATATATCTATAGGGAGAGAAAGATAATGACAAACAGATATGTATACATACATGTATGTATCTGTAGACATATATATATATATATATATATATATATATATATATATATATATAAGCAGTCATTCTAACCGGGGAGCAACTGAACTGGGCTCTGCTTAACTAAGTGTATGAGCATGCCCAGTGGGACTTTTGCTGGTTACAACATGACTCCAGCCCACACCTACCTGTACTCCAGTCCAGGATTTATGTGTTACACAAAATGTCATCTGTCCATGTTTCTTTAGAGCTGCAAGTCTCTGACACTGGCTATGACTTTCTAAAGTTGTCTGATGTAATTAATATGTGACAGAGGTTAACAATATTACACCACACACAGAGTGACAGTCCATAAAACACAAAGTAATGATACCTCACTTCCAAAAAAGTGGGTATTTCAAGATTAGAACCACAAACTCCATCACACAAGCTGATTGTCCTAGTCCTTTGAGCCACACAAACTGTACAACAAAAAGGGATCATTCATCACACAATCAGCTGCATAATTATGTACATTTTATTCCTGCGTTAAGTAAGATATGCAATGTGTGGTCAATTTCTATGTTACTGTCCTGAGACTGCCTGGAATGCTGATATACCACTGATGAGGTTCTGTTACAGCACTTACAAGGAACACTGTTGTGTTGGGGGGGGTGGAACACCAACATGTGCACTACTGGGACCCTAGTGTCTAACATCTCCATTGACAGATGTACCAGTAATCTGTTGCAGTACAACTGCATGAATATCCCATGCATGAAACCTAGTGAATACTAATGGAAACATGATAGTGGAATTGGTATCTGTAGTCCCATGTGGATGTTATTTCTGTCTAAGTAGTCCACTATATTTACTTGCATAATGTAGCAGATCCATACATACAATGCCATATCAAAATAATATTTCAAGTACTCAAGTACTGTGTAGGTTACAAACTTAACTTGCAAATGCAGCAGGTAACACAACTGTAGTTCGGGGCTGACTCTGTTAGATGCAAGCAGTACACAGCCAATGCATAGGTAGGTACAGGATGTGTGGGTTGCCTGCCATCATTTTTAATTGCTGTATGTGAGTAGGAGTAAGATGTCAGTCCCTAGGTTATCTGTGAATGTGCTATGCCTTGCTTCTTAGCATAAGCCAGGGTGTACTCAGCACTCCTACATCTGCCTACAGGGACATCAGCAGGAGGTTCCTCCCCCGAGTCCTCCTGTGACTGTGGCTGTAATGACCTGGGCACTGGTGGGGGCAGTGTATCCCTTCCCTTTGCTGATCCTGTTGCAGCTGTTTCCACAAGATCATATTTAATATATATATATATATATATATATATATATATATATATATATATATATATGGTTCTACCTCACATAAACGAAACACCAAAACACCGACAACGCAATCACCGAAACCACATAACCGACAGTACAAAAACACGAAATCCCACATGCCCGACAACGAAATAACCGACGGTACACAAACACGAAACCTCATACACTTCACACACCACAATCAACAAACAAAACACATTCCCGTCCAAAACCACATACACAACACAAGCACACCAAAATCCTACAAACCCACACTAAACCTCACATACACAACTACCTACAACCCTAACCCAAACCCTAACCCTAAGGTCCGTCACTAGCACTTACCTGGCCCGCTCCCTAACTCTAACTCACTTATCCGCCCCTAACCCAAACACAATCACTACCGACACTTACCTGACCGCTCCTAACCCTAACTCACTTATCCCGCCCCTAACCCAAACACAATCACTACCGCACACTTACCTGACCCGCTCCCTAACCCTAACTCACTTAACCCACCCCTATCCCCACAGACCGTCAATATCCACACTTACCTTACTCGCACCCTAACGTCCATTACTACCACATACTTACACAGCCTTTTCCCATATCGGCATCCTCGGCGTCGGTGCTTTCATCCGTCGGGTCAGTCTTCTGCACTGTCGATCTTCTGGGTCCCGTCACGTCGGTCTTCTGAGCTGTCGATCTTCTGGGGCTCATGATTTCCGTGTCGATGTTCTGGCGTGTCGTTTAAGTGAGGTATAACCATATAGATATATATATATATATATATATATATATATATATATATATATATATGTGTGTGTGTGTGCACATGTGGCTGGAGAATACTGCAAAACTCCACCATATATATCTAGGCACTGGGACTGTGACTTCAGAAGCCCAAACACATGCTCTATGATGTTCCAAGTTTGTGCATTTGCCTCATTATGGCATTCTTCTGTGGGTGTGTATTCATTTTTGATGGGTGTCATCATCCACAGTTCCAGGGCATAGCTAGCATCTCCACTAAATGGCCATGTGGGATATCACCCAAACATCTGGTACAGCTGTGATGTGTGCCAGATATGGGAGTCATGATAACAGCCAGGGATGCCAGCACACAAATATAGAATAATCCCCTGGGCATTGCACATGACTCGGCAGATGATGGAGTAGTACCTGTTGGGGTTAATGTAGATTCTACCCTCCTCACCAGGTGGTGCCTTGATGTCCACATGAGTGCAATCTATGCACCCAAAACTCCAGGGTAGTATACCACATGGTAGAAGTGTTGCATATTGCTGCCCCCTGCCTCAGAGGAGAGGGAAAAAGATATATGCTCACTGGCATGTGGTAGCATAGCATCCAAGAACTGGTGGAGTATTCTGGACAAAGATATCTGTGACACCCCCATCATATCCCTAGTTGGTCTTTGAAAAGTACCTGTAGCTAGTATCCTAAGGGCTACACATACCTTTGTTTCCACTAGGATGGGTTCTCCTCTGTTGGCTCTGGCTATGAGTTGAGGGTGGCAGAGTTCAGTGAGTTCTTGTAATATGTCCCTGTCCACTCTGTAGTGCTCTACAATCTCCTGCTCATGTAGCTCCTGGAAGATTACCCTGGGTCTGAACACTCTTCTCCTTCTAAGGCTAAGCTGATTGTCAGTAGCACCAGCAGCACTGACTTCAGCATCTAGGACATACAGATGTAGTAGAGCTGCTGCAGCTCCAAGCATTATCCCAGTTAAAATTCCCAAGTCTGTACTCCAGTGGTCCAGAGTATTGGGGGGGAATCAGAATGTAGGGTGTATGCATACTTTATACATGTCTCCTGTAGGTCCAGCATGCGTGATTGGCTAATTATTATGCATTTCACCTGCCTAGAATGTAGTCAGCATCAGTTAATGGCCCTACTTTATTTTGTGCTGTGGTGCTATGCACAGGGCAGTGTAGCATAGCTTATACCAAAGTCAGAATCAATAATTGAATATATTCAGTTTAAATTATTTGCTGCCTACATCATCACTGTGACCTGGGTGTTTTATCCATGCAAACACACTCAGCAATGCTGCATGCTGTGCAAACACATACACTGAGCACTAAAACATCTTAAAACTAATAAGATACACCCCCCTGTTCACATCCAGTGGAAATATCAACATGGTTTAAGAGCCTACATGAAAGGGATCTGTGGCCATGGTTGCTCCTTTTACCGATTCAACAAATGAATCTCATTTGCATACATATCAGTGCTGATAGTCTAGAAACTACATGGTTCATAGCTGTACGACCTGGACAACAGCACAACTGCACCATTGTATGGACCCGACACAATGTCCTATAATACAATTCTGACAAATATTATAAAATGCTTTTTTTCCTATTTTTTTTTATTTTCAATTAAGCATGGCTGCGCACTGCTGTGCACAGCACAAGCATGCCAAAAGTATTAAAAATGTATTTATTTTTACATATTCCCTTCCTTTTTCAGACATCCATAATGTACATTTTGAATATATATTTATATATATATATATATATATATATATATATATATATATATGTGTGTGTGTGTGTGTGTGTGTATGTGTGTTCTAACATTTACTGGGGAGTTATGCCCATATTTCTGGTGTTTTACATCCCCTTCTGTCCGTTTAGACTCCTGTACACGGAAAAGTTCCGTGTATACTACAGAGACAGACACGGGGTCTACATGGATACCTTCCTGTTTGTTGGATCGCTCCACCTGGGTCATTTGCATAAGATTCATCTGCTTATTAGGTCATTTGCATTACATGGAACTTTCCTTGTTTGAGCATGCTTGCATGCTACTAAGCGGTGCTTACTGAATCTAAAAATGTCTGTGCTCATGTACGCATCGCAGTGCAATGCATACACAAAAAAAAATGTAGGCTTTACTGAACTCCCCCTTGTATCTATAAATATTAAATTGCACTATTATGACCCAGTCATTAGATGGGTTTTAAATGCAGTAGCCATATTACAGATTCAGTCAGTGCTAATTCCTTTTGAACATTTATATGGAATACAAATAGTAAAATGATAAAAAGGAAATTTGGGCGCACCAGTTACAAATACTGCCTCAAGCTATAAAAAGTTATTTATTTATTTATACAGTTACTTATTTACCTTTTGTTCATCAGTTTAGATCAGTGGCTCTTTTTTATAGGAGACCCAAAATGGTATTTATACAGTTTAGGGGAAATTTGGTCAGAGCGCTGGGGAAATTCCATTTTCGTTTTGATAAAAGCCGTGGGATTTCTTATGTTTACTTGAACCACCACCAACTCAGACAGACATGGCATCAGCTTAACATTTCATCAAAGGACAGCACACTTAGAAGTGCATCTATTCCCAATGAAGCACAGCTCGAGGACAAATAATTCTGAGGCGACCTGCTGTAGTGGTGGAGTATTACCTTAAAACAATAATCACATAATACCATTTATATGAATTTGCCAACATCTTTACCAGCATGTAAGAACTGTCAAATAAATAAGGCATTTCATGATTTTAATAGAAACAAAGATACACATTAAAACATGAATATTTAAAAAAGTTAAAAAAATGTTGTTACAAATTGCAAAGTACAGAGACCTAAAGCATCTAAGATGCTGTATAGTAATGCAGCTTGTTACTACATGGCCCTTGACAAAAATGAGTACAGTATTTCAGCTATCAGACTAATGAGACATTAATAAGAAGAACTTGAAGGAATTACTTCAGTAGAAACAGCTTTACTAATTGCAAAGTGAGAACAAAGAGAAAGCATAAAGAACACAATAAATACTTAAACTGTTAACAAAATGCTGCATGGAGTAAAGTTCACTTATACGTCCATGCTAAGAGCCACATACACGATAGTGTGGTAGTCATACTTATCACGCTTAAGTGTAAAGTCAGTTAGCACTGTTTGCACATTAGTACAGCTAAGGCACGATTCAGAGATGCTATTTACGCTAACATGTTAGCCTTGAATAAACTTATGTAAATTAAGAATTAATGAGATGCTAATGAGATATGATGTAGAACTTCTTATGCTAATTTGTCCCCTTCCCTCCTGTTTGTGATTCAAGTCATTTTATGACATATTTTCGGGCCACTTGCATATGTCTTATAAAAGGCAGAATCTTACCTTTTCTATTCATTTTGCAATCAGTGAAGTTGCTTGCTGTTGCTGCTAGCCTTGCTTCAACTTTCTGTAGCTGATCCTGTGAAGAATTAATTTATTCTACTAGTAGTGAGACAGTGAATCTAACTACTGAATGCTGACTTGTGGAAGACACTTACAGTACACAAACACTTCACTTTTAAAACCTGCAAAAATGGAGGGTTCACTTGTTGATAGTAAATGGCATTGTTACATGTAAGCAGTTAAGCTTTGCAGTCATCCTCTTAATGTGAATATGTCATGGTGGATGTACTGACCTTCCTGAACACACATTACATGTAAGCAGTTAACCTTTAACCTTTGCAGTCATTCTCTTAATGTGTATATGTCATGGTGGATGTACTGACCTTCCTGAACACACGTTACATGTAAGCAGTTAACCTTTAACCTTTGCAGTCATTCTCTTAATGTGTATATGTCATGGTGGATGTACTGACCTTCCTGAACACACATTACATGTAAGCAGTTAACCTTTAATCTTTGCAGTCATCCTCTTAATGTGAATATGTCATGGTGGATGTACTGACCTTCCTGAACACACATTACACGTAAGAAATTAACCTTTAACCTTTGCAGTCATCCTCTTAATGTGAATATGTCATGGTGGCTATAATGACCTTCCTGAACGCATGTCTGAGGAAGCTGCTGAGGTGGTATTGACATCAACTGTGATTATGCCTGTGTCATCTTCATCAGTGCTATGGTCACCTCCCTCTATGGACAGCAGGTGTTCCTCATCAGATGTTAAAAGAAGAAGTGTTGAGGGTTTCCACCAGTACTGCTACGGGCACTTACATTCTGTCTTGCCTTTGTACTGGAACTTCGTACCCCTTATTGTTGCTCATTTCTTTCCACTGTGGTAATGTACGGTTCCGCCACCAACAGCATTTATATCCATTGCACCTGGTTCACACCTTTGCTGTTTCTTAACTTGTTTTTCCCCCCACCCTTGCCAAAAGATGCTTGCCATATGTCCTTACAGCCCCCATAAGAACGCAATTCTCCTCAGTGCTGAAAGTTTCTTTTGTTTATCTTGATTTCTATGGCTTGTTTTAACCTGAAACAGCATATATGAATAACGCTAATGAAACTATTTAACAAGACTAATCACCCACCTCATCCCTGCGACTACCACCATGAAGACATGTTCAAATGCTTTACACATACATCCCTTTTAAACCATGATTGCAGTACAGCAGGAAAGAAAAGACACAATCTTAAAAACAATGACAGTCTGACTACTGCATAACTAAGAATGTCATCATAGCAATACAGTGAAGCACAAATCAATAAATCAATGTCCTTCTCAGTTTTTGTACTGCTAACCTCCACATCATGATCCAGAAATAGCAAAAAAACTGACACGCTTTTATTTCCACTGTCAAAATATATTATGCCATCCCATAAGAACATAATGAAATATTCAGTGACCTCTGCATACACATCCCCATAGCACATACTGAAATACTCAGTGACCACTCATACACATCACTATAGCACATAATGAAATACTCAGTGACGCCTGCATGCACATTCCCATAGCCGTAATGAAATACTCAGTGACCCCTGCATACACATCCCCCTATAGCACATAACGAAATATTCAATGACCCCTGAGTACACATCCCCATTGCACATAATGAAATATTCAGTGACCCCTGCATACACATCCCCAAAGCACATAATGAAATACTCAGTGACCTCTGCATACACATCCCCATAGCACATAATGAAATACTCAGTGACTCCTGCATACACACCCCCATTGCACATAATGAAATATTCAGTGACCCCTGCATACACATCCCCTACAGCACATAGGTTCATAGGTTCATAGGTAGATACTAGGCTATCTGCCCTAGGGCATTTATAAGCCTAGCCAGAGTGTATTTGGCTTCAGCCTCCCTATTAGATTAGCCTACTGTGCCTCTGTAAAGTAGGTCACAGAAGGTACCCTTTTAAGATTAGTTTACTGTGCCTCTGTCTAGCAGGGACACAGGAGAGATCCCAGGGGTGAATTTGCGATTTCACATCCACGCGTCCAAATTTCGCTTGAAGAGGGTCAGCGAGGGGCTATGTCTAACATGAATTGGGATTCTATTCCAGAGTGAGGGGAGCCTCTGGGAAATGAATCTGTCCCTCCAGCATGTCCTATTTATTTTTGTGCTGAGGTTTAGGTCCCTGGAGCGTGTAGCTCTAATAGACTTGGATTTTTTGAGGTGGAGCATGTCCATTAATTCTGGGTTTGACATGGCTTTGTACATCAGGCATAGATCGCCTCTGAGTAGGCGGTAAGCAACTGAGTAGAGCTGGAGTTTCTTTAGTCGAGCTGCATAGGACATCTGTTTGTAGCCCATGATCCTCTTGGTGAGGTACTTTTGGGGTCTCTCCAGTTGATGCAGGTGTCGGGTAAGGTACATCCCAAAAGGGGCATTGTATTCAATTATGGGCCTGATGAGTGACGAGTAGAGGGGCACAATGACCTCTCTTGATCTAGATGCGAACCCTTTCGTGATAAGGTGGGCTATATAGAAGGTCTTTCTAACCACTTTGGCAACGTGATTATCAAAGGAGAGATTACTATCTAAGTTGGTCCCCAAATCTCTAATTACTTCTTCCGTACTTAATGGATTACCACCTATGTGGTAATTTGTGGGCACCTTGTTTTTCCCAAAGGATATGACTATACACTTTTTAGCATTTAGCTCGAGGCCGTAGTTCTGGCACCAAGCATCCGTCTCTGTGAGACCTTTTTGGAGGATGCTTGTGTCAGCTGGAGATTCGATTATGGTCCTCAGTTTGCAGTCATCTGCGAACTTTGTCAGCCATAATCCCCCCATGTTAGCCTGAACCTCAGAGAAGTATACACCGAACAAGAGAGGTCCCAGAACTGAGCCCTGTGGGATGCCACTTGTAACTGGTTTGGATTCGGACATGGCACCTGCGATTCTGACCATGTGGGTTCTATCTCAGAGCCAGTTTGCAACCCATCTTGTGATACAGGGGTTGATATTTAAGCTGGTAAGCTTATTTATGATGCCCGAGTGGGGTATTGTGTCGAAGGCTTTTGCGAGGTCCAGGTAGGCTGTGTGGACTACCTTGCCCTCATCTATGGCTTTGGTAACTGTTTCAAAGAAATCAACTAGGTTTAAGAGGCAAGATCTGCCCTTAACAAAGCCGAATTGGGTAGGATCCAGTGTCTGGAGGCTCCCAATGTCTTTGTTTATGAGTTCCATGATAATACGCTCCATAGCTTTACAGACCAGACTAGTCAGGCTTATGGGGCGATAGTTTCTGGGGTCCGTTGTGGCACCACCTTTGTGGAGTGGGACCACTGTAGCTGTACGCCATTCTTTGGGTACATATCCTGTAGTAAGGCTAAGTTTGAACAGTGACTTAATGTGAGGGTTCAGTTCTTCTTGGAGCTCATGTAAGACACAGCCTGGGACACCGTCCGGTCCCATAGATGCTGTGTTTTTTGCTTTGCAGAGGGCACCTTTCACCTGTGCATCCGTGATGTCAGGGAGGTTACATTCAGTTGGGATAGGTGTATGCTCCTTTGGGGGGGAAGGGGGGGAGAAGTTTGCGCTGAATCTGTCTGCCAGGATGTTGACTATGTCTGTAGGTTCGGTATATTTTGTACCGTTATGCAACAATTCAGAGCATATCTTGGAGTTTCCGCCCATGTTCTGACATAACTAAAGAAGGCCTTGTGATTATCTTTAGTGTCTAGGGCAATTTTCCTTTCGAAACTGGCCTTTGATGATTTTATGAGGGATAGAAGTTTCTTGCTAATACTGATCAGAGATGCCTTCCCTTTTTGGGATTTTGCTCTGTCATGTAGTAGCTTCCTCCTTCTGTTGTATAGCTTATTTATGGCCTGGGTCCACCAGACCGGTCTCCTGTTTTTGGAGGAGTGAGTCTTGGTTTCATTTGGGATAGTATGATCCATGCATTCCTGCAGGTGCCCATAGAATGCATTTGTAAAGGATTCTGCGGATTGGGCTGTATTATCCTCTGGCCCATGGGGCTTTGAAGGATTCCACCTCAGTCTTGAGAAGTGCAAAGTTGGCTTTGGAGAAATTCTTTACAGTGATTTCCTTGGCTGGGGGTGGGGACGGGATATGGATGTCTAGGGAAATTTGTTTATGGTCTGATCTTACCAATGAGGGGTTTACCTCTGGTGTGGAATATAGAGTCCCCATGTTGGTGATGACCAGGTCCAATATGTTGTTCCCTCTTGTGAGAGTGGTGACCAGTTGTTCCATTGCATTAGAGTTTATAAATTCAAGGAACTGTTGGGCGAGGGTGTTTGGGCTTGAGTAGTTTTCCCAGTCAATGTTTGGGTAGTTGAAGTCACCCAGTAACATAGTGTTTGGAGAGACCTTCATATTCTCCAGTGTTCTCAGGAATGCCAAGTGGGGTTCCTGTAATAGGGAGGGTGTTCTGTAGCAGGCTACAAACTGAAAGGCAGTTTTGCCCGCTGTTAGTTGCACATGGATGGTTTCTGATGCTTCATGCAGTGCCACTAACCTGGAGGTGTAGGTATCTTTGATGAATATAGATACTTCCCCTCCTTTTGTGCTTCGGTCCGAGTTTTGGGGCCAAAACGCATGGTATGAGTTATAACCTGGTAGTGCTGGGGTGCTCTCAGGAGCTTTGAACCAGGTTTCTGTTACTGCACAGACATCGATTTTCTCCATACTGAGGAGAGTCTCGAGTGCGTGCATCTTGAGGTTTAGACTTCTGGCATTGAGTAGCATTACCTTTAGTTTTTTTATCTTTGGGTTTTCTATGGAGGTGGGTTTGTCCTTTGAGCCTTGCCTAAAAAAGGCACTATGGGGGTGGCAAGAGCCTTGGCCAGTATACGAAAGCCTAAGGGTGACAGGTGCAAGCCGTCCCTAATGAAGCAACATGGCTTGTTGAGCATGTCATCCCAGGCTGACAGACACTGGATCCCCTTTGAATGTGACCAATACTTTAGCCAATTGTTGAAACTGATCATTTTGTCTTTATACTGTGGCATCATTCTTGGTGAGGTCAAGATGCTACTCAAGGTCAGGGACATACCAGCCTGGGCTACATGGTCAGAGAGCTCCTCTATGTCTCTTTTCATGTAGTCCAGGGAGGTACATCTCAGGTCATTCACACCAGCATGGACAATGATGGAGTCATACTTGTACTTGCTTTGGAGTGACCTGAGTGCTTGCATTATGTGGCGGATCCTGGTACCCGAAAGGCAGCTTACAGTGACCTTCTCCTTGTTCAGTCTGGTGAGTGGGACGTCAGTGTGCCGGACAATAGAGTCCCCTATAACAAGTGTATTTGGTGTGTTGTTTGGCCTTATGGGCTGTGACTGTGAGGCACACTGATTTTGTGAGATATGTGATTTATGGGTATTGTTGAGGGGTGGCTGTTGCTTGGATATCTGCTTAGGAGGTCTTTGCTGTTTAGGCAGATTTTTATTTAGAGCCTCTGAGTATGTTTTTGTGTATTTATGTGTTGGGTATGCAGATGCAATAGGTCTGTGTGAGACTGGATTTGTGGTGTGGGTGGTCACCTTTTCCTCCTGACTGACTGTGCCAGTCTTGGGATGAGAGAGCTCTGCCTCCAGTTTGGCTGTGTAACTGCATCTCTCACATGTATTAGAGTTTGTTGGAAGGAGGAGAGGGTTGTCTGTGTACATAAGGCAATTGTAACATTGCCTCAAAATTCCCAGATTCACCAGCTGGACTGGAGAGTAACCTTGAAACTGACCCTTGGACATAGCAGATTAGTATAGGGAACTGTTTTTTTTACTGATCAGATTAGGGAAGGGAACTGATTTTTCACTTGATCAGGAAGGACCAATCGGGAGTCTAATACTTATGAGAAGTCAAGGAGGGTGTAGTGCTTTAGTTACTTAGTGTTTCCTTATAAGAGCTGAGCAAGTGCATGGCTTTAGAAAGAGAATAGAGTGATTACTTTGATAGTTTGAACAGTTCTAAGGGAAAAAGTGAAGAGCAGACTTTGTGGAGCCTGGAATAGTTTAAACCTGTTTAGGCGGCGCTGCCTGACGCTGCTCAGTGCGCAAAACCACGCAGAAAGAGAGATGTAGGGTTTTAACAGAGAGAGATCAAGGAGTTTAGAATTGACCCAAAATGGTCAATAAAACTACAGCTTCTAGGTAGTAACCACTCCTCCAGGGACAGGCAGGCTGATCAGTGTTAACCACTCCCACTGGTGAACACAGAGACTTCCCTTTAGCCCAAGCAAGCACTGGCCTTCTAGAAGCTTCCAAACAGTTCAGAACAGCAAATCTGTAAGTGAACTTTCTTAACTTTCAGAAAGTGAGAAAAAGGCAAGATTTTTTTTTTTTTTTTGTAGTTTAAAGGTAGCAGAGATACACAAGCAGCAAAATAATCACAACAGTGCAATAAATGACCCCACACTTGAGTGCTAGGCCAAAATCAGGTAAAATGTAGTTTTTAGAGAAAAAAACATAATGAAATATTCAGTGACCCCCGCATACACATCCACTATAGCACATAATGAAATACTCAGTGACCCCTGCATACGCATCCCCCAAAAGCACATAATGAAATACTCAGTGACCCCTGCATACACATCCTCCTATAGCTCATAATGAAATACTCAATGACCCTTGCATACACATCCCCCATAGCACACAATGAAACACTCAGTGACCCCTGCATACACATCCCCAAAGCACACAATGAAATACTCAGTGACCCCTGCATACACATCCCCCTATAGCATATAATGAAATACTCAGTGACCCTTGCATACACATCCACCTATAGCACATAATGAAATATTCAGTGACTGCTGCACACACATCCCCTGTAGCAAATAATGAAATACTCAGTGACCAGTGCATAAACATTCCCTATAGAACATAATGAAATACTCAGTGACCCCTGCATACACATCCCCTATAGCTCATAATAAAATACTCAATGGCCCCTGCATACACACACTCATAGCACATAATGAAATACTCAGTAACCCCTGCATACACATCCTCATAGCACATAATGAAATATTCAGTGACCCCTTCATACACATCCCCCATAGCACATAATGAAATACTCAGTGACCCCTGCATACACATCCCCATTGCACATAATAAAATACTCAGTGAACCCTGCATACACATACTCTATAGCACATAATGAAATATTCAGGGACCCCTGCATACACATCCACTATAGCACATAATGAAATACTCAGTGACCCCTGCATACACATGCCCATAGCACATACTGAAATATTCAGTGACCCCTGCATACGCATTCCCCTATAGCATATAGTAAAATATTCAATGATCCGGCATACACATCCCCATATAGCACATAATAAAATATTCAGTGACCCCTGCACACACATCCCCTGTAGCACATAATGAAATACTCAGTGACCCCTGAATACACATCCCTATAGCACATAATGAAATACTCAGTGACCCCTGCATACACATCCCCCTATAGCACATAATGAAATACTCAATGACCCCAGCCTACACATCCCCTATAGCACATAATGAAATATTCAGTGACCCCTGCACACACATCCCCTGCAGCACATAACGAAATACTCAGTGACCCCTGCATAGACATCCCTATAGCACATAATGAAATACTCAGTGAGCCCTGCATAC
The DNA here is from genome assembly GCF_019279795.1 of Protopterus annectens. NCBI lineage: Eukaryota > Metazoa > Chordata > Ceratodontiformes > Protopteridae > Protopterus > Protopterus annectens. The sequence goes on along the minus strand of NC_056746.1, from coordinate 1,281,312,832 downwards.
ACATTCCCCTATAGCACACAATGAAATACTCAGTGACCCCTGCATACACATCCCCCTTTAGCACATAATGAAATATTCAGTGACCGCTGCACACACATCCCCTGTAGCACATAATGAAATACTCAGTGACCCCTGCGTACACATCCCAATAGCAGATAATGAAATACTCAGTGACCCCTGCATACACATTCCCCTATAGCACATAATGAAATATTCAGTGACCCTTGCTTACACATACTCATAGCATATAATGAAATACTCAGTGACCCCTGCATACACATCCCCATAGCACATAATGAAACATTCAGTGACCCCTGCATACCCATCCTCATAGCACATAATGAAATACTCAATGACCCCTGCATATACATTCTCATAGCACATAATGCAATACACAGTGACCCCTGCATACACATCCTCATAGCACATAATGAAATATTCAGTGACCCCTGCATACACATCCCCATAGCACATAATGAAATACTCAGTGACCCCTGCACACATATACCCACTGCACATAATGAAATATTCAGTGATCCCTGCATACACATCCCCTATAGGACATAATGAAATATTCAGTGACCCCTGCATACACATCCACTATAGCACATAATGAAATACTCAGTGACCTCTGCATACACATCCCCACAGCATAATGAAATATTCAGTGACCCCTAAGTACACATCCCAATAGCACATAATGAAATAATCACTGACCCCTGAATACACATCCCCCTATAGCACATAATGAAATATTCAGTGACTCCTGCACACACATCCCCTGTAGCACATAATGAAATACTCAGTGACCTCTGAATACACATCCCTATAGCATATAATGAAATACTCAGTGACCCCTGCTTACACATCCCCCTATAGCACATAATAAAACACTCAGTGACCCCTGTATACACATCCCCTATAGCACATAATGAAATACTCAGTAACCCCTGCATACACATCCCCATAGCACATAATGAAATATTCAGTGACCGCTGCACACACATCCCCTGTAGCACATAATGAAATACTCAGTGACCCCTGCATACACATCCCCTATAGAACATAATGAAACACTCAGTGACCCCTGCATACACATCCCCATGGAACATAATGAAACATTCAGTGATCCCTGCATACACATCCCCTATAGCACATAGTGAAATATTCAGTGACCCCTGCATACACATCCCCACAGCACATAATGAAATACTCTCTGACGCCTGCATACACATCCCCTATAGCACATAATGAACTACTCAATGACCCCTGCATACGCATCCCCCAATAGCACATAATGAAATATTCAGTGACCCCTGCATACACATCCCCCTATAGCACATAATGAAATACTCAGTGACCCCTGCATACACATCCCCCTAAAGCACATAATGAAATATTCAGTGACTGCTGCACACACATCCCCTATAGTACATAATGAGATACTCAGTGACCCCTGCATACACATCCCCTATAGCACATAATGAAATTCAGTGACCCCTGCATGCACATACTCAGAGCATATAATTAAATACTCAGTAACTCTGCATAAACATCCCCTATAGAACATAATGAAATACTCAATGACCCCTGCATACACATCCCCATAGCACATAATGAAATATTCAGTGACCCCTGCATACACATCCCCTATAGCACATAATGAAATATTCAGTGACTGCTGCATACACATCTCCTCATAGCACATAATGAAATATGCAGTGACCCCTGCATACACATCCCCCAATAGTACACAATGAAATACTCAGTGACCCCTGCATACACATCCCCCTATAGCACATAATGAAATACTCAGGGACCCCTGCATACAAATCCCCCTATAGCACATAATGAAATATTCAGTGACCCCTGCATACACATCCCCTTATAGCACATAATGAAATACTCAGTGACCCCTGCATACACATCCCCTATAGCACATAATGAAATGATCAGTGATCCCTGTATACACATCCCATATAGCACATAATGAAATATTCAGTGACCCCTGCTTACACATACTCATAGCATATAATGAAATACTCAGTGACCCCTGCATACACATCCCCATAGCACATAATGAAATATTCAGTGACCCCTGCATACCCATCCTCATAGCACATAATGAAATACTCAATGACCCCTGCACACATATACTCACAACACATAATGCAATATTCAGTGATCCCTGCATACACATCCCCTATAGGACATAATGAAATATTCAGTGACCCCTGCATACACATCCCCCTATAGCACATAATGAACTATTCAATGACCCCTGCATACACATCCCCCAATAGCACATAATGAAATATTCAGTGACCGCTGCATACACATCCCCCTATAGCATATAATGAAATACTCAGTGACCCCTGCATACACATCCCCCTATAGCACATAATGAAATATTCAGTGACTGCTGCACACACATCCCCTATAGCACATAATGAGATACTCAGTGACCCCTGCATACACATCCCCTATAGCACATAATGAAATTCAGTGACCCCTGCATACACATACTCAGAGCATATAATGAAATACTCAGTAACCCTGCATAAACATCCCCTATAGAACATAATGAAATACTCAATGACCCCTGCATACACATCCCCATAGCACATAATGAAATATTCAGTGACCCCTGCATACACATCCCCTATAGCACATAATGAAATACTCAGTGACCCCTGCACACATATACCCACAGCACATAATGAAATATTCAGTGATCCCTTCATACACATCCCCTATAGGACATAATGAAATATTCAGTGACCCCTGCATACACATCCACTATAGCACATAATGAAATACTCAGTGACCTCTGCATACACATCCCCACAGCGCATAATGAAATATTCAGTGACCCCTAAGTACACATCCCAATAGCACATAATGAAATAATCACTGACCCCTGAATACACATCCCCCTATAGCACATAATGAAATATTCAGTGACTCCTGCACACACATCCCCTGTAGCACATAATGAAATACTCAGTGACCCCTGCATACACATCCCCCTATAGCACATAATAAAACACTCAGTGATCCCTGCATACACATCCCCTATAGCACATAATGAAATACTCAGTAACCCCTGCATACACATCCCCCTATAGCACATAATGAAATACTGAGTGACCCCTGCATACACATCCACCTATAGCACATAATGAAATATTCAGTGACCGCTGCACACACATCCCCTGTAGCACATAATGAAATACTCAGTGACCCCTGCATACACATCCCCTATAGAACATAATGAAACACTCAGTGACCCCTGCATACACATCCCCATAGAACATAATGAAACATTCAGTGACCCCTGCATACACATCCTCATAGCACATAATGAAATACTCAGTGACCCCTGCATTCACATACCCATAGCACATAATGAAATATTCAGTGATCCCTGCATACACATCCCCTATAGCACATAATGAAATATTCAGTGACCCCTGCATACACATCCCCACAGCACATAATGAAATACTCACTGACGCCTGCATACACATCCCCCTATAGCACATAATGAACTACTCAATGACCCCTGCATACACATCCCCCAATAGGACATAATGAAATATTCAGTGACCCCTGCATACACATCCCCCTATAGCACATAATGAAATACTCAGTGACCCCTGCATACACATCCCCCTAAAGCACATAATGAAATATTCAGTGACTGCTGCACACATATCCCCTATAACACATAATGAGATACTCAGTGACCCCTGCATACACATCCCCTATAGCACATAATGAAATACTCAATGACCCCTGCATACACATCCCCTATAGCACATAATGAAATATTCAGTGACCCCTGCATACACATCCTCATAGCACATAATGAAATACTCAGTGACCCCTTCATACACATCCTCATAGCACATAATGAAATATTCAGTGACCGCTGCATACACATCTCCTCATAGCACATAATGAAATATGCAGTGACCCCTGCATACACATCCCCCAATAGCACACAATGAAATACGCAGTGACCCCTGCATACACATCCCCCTATAGTACATAATGAAATACTCAGGGACCCCTGCATACAACCCCCCCCCTGTAGCACATAATGAAATATTCAGTGACCCCTGCATACACATCTCCTATAGCACATAATGAAATGTTCAGTGATCCCTGCATACACATCCCATACAGCACATAATGAAATATTCAGTGAACCCTTCATATGCATCCCATATATTACATAATAAAGAATACAGTGACCCCTGCATACACATCCCCCTATAGCACATAATGAAATATTCAGTGACCCCTGCATACACATCTTCATAGCACATAATGAAATAATCAGTGACACCTGCATACACATCCCCTATAGCACATCATTAAATACTCAGTGAACCCTGCATACACATCCCCTATAGCACAAATACTCACTGACTCCTGCATACACATTCCCCTATAGCGCATAATGAAATACTCAGTGACCCCCTGCATACACATCCCCTATAGCACATAATGAAATACTCAGTGACCCCTGCATACACATCCCCATAGCACATAATAAAATACTCAGTGACCCCTGCATACACATCCCCATAGCACATAATTAAATACTCAGTGAACCCTGCATACACACCCCCTATTGCACATAATGAAATATTCAGTAACTCCTGCATACACAACCCCTATAGCACATAATGAAATATTTAGTGAGCTTTACATACACATCCCATATAGCACATAATGAAATATTCAGTGATCCTTACATACACATCCTCATAGCACATAATGAAATACTCAGTGACCCCTGCATACACATCCCCCTATAGCACATAATGAAATACTCAGTGACCTATGCATACACATCCCCTTATAGCACATAATGAAATACTCAGTGACCCCTGCATACACATCCCCATATAGCACATAATGAAATACTCAGTGACCCCTGCATATACACCCCCTGTAGCACAAAATGAAATACTTAGTGTCCCCTGCATACACATCCCCATGGCACATAATGAAATACTCAGTGACCCCTACATACACATCCCCTTATAGCACATAATGAAATACTCAGTGACCCCGACATACACATCCTCTATAGCACATAATGACATATTTAGTGACCTTTGCATACACATCCCCTATAGCACATAATGAAATATTCAGTGACCCTTGCATACACATCCTCATAGCACATAATGAAATACTCAGTGACCCCTGCATACACATCCCCTATAGCACATAATGAAATACTCAGTGACCCCTGCAAATGCATCCCCATGTAGCATATAATGAAATACTCAGTGACCCGTGCAGATGCATTAATTGATCCCTGCGTACACATCCCCTATAGCACAAAATGAAATATTCAGCGACCACTGCATATACATCCCCTGTATTACATAATGAATTATTGAGTGACCCCTGCATACACATCCCCTATTGCATATGATGAAATATTCAGTGACCGCTGCATACACATCCCCTATAGCACATAGTGAAATATTCAGTGACCCCTGCATACACATCCCCATAGCACATAATGAAATATTCAGTAACCCATGCATACACTCCCCTATAGCACATAATGAAATATTTAGTGAGCTTTGCATAAACATCCCCTATAGAAAACAATGAAATATTCAGTGACCCTGCATACACATCCCTATAGCACACAATGAAATAGTCAGTGACCCTTGCATACACATCCTCATAGCACATAATGAAATACTCAGTGAACCCTGCATATTTATCCCCCTATAGCACATAATGAAATACTCAGTGACCCCTGCATATGCATCCTCCGATAGCACATAATGAAATAATGAGTGACCTGTGCATACACATCCCCATAGCACATAATGAAATATTCAATAACCCCTTCATATACATCCCCTATGTTACATAATGAAATATTCAATGACCCCTGCATACACATCCCCTATAGCACATAATTAAATACTCAGTGACCCCTGCACACATATACCCACAGCACATAATGAAATATTCAGTGTTCCCTTCATACACATCCCCTATAGAACATAATGAAATATTCAGTGACCCCTGCATACACATTTACTATAGCACATAATGAAATACTCAGTGACCTCTGCATACACATCCCCACAGCGCATAATGAAATATTCAGTGACCCCTAAGTACACATCCCAATAGCACATAATGAAATAATCACTGACCCCTGAATACACATCCCCCTATAGCACATAATGAAATATTCAGTGACTCCTGCACACACATCCCCTGTAGCACATAATGAAATACTCAGTGACCCCTGCATACACATCCCCCTATAGCACATAATAAAACACTCAGTGATCCCTGCATACACATCCCCTATAGCACATAATGAAATACTCAGTAACCCCTGCATACACATCCCCCATAGCACATAATGAAATACTGAGTGACCCCTGCATACACATCCACCTATAGCACATAATGAAATATTCAGTGACCGCTGCACACACATCCCCTGTAGCACATAATGAAATACTCAGTGACCCCTGCATACACATCCCCTATAGAACATAATGAAACACTCAGTGACCCCTGCATACACATCCCCATAGAACATAATGAAACATTCAGTGACCCCTGCATACACATCCTCATAGCACATAATGAAATACTCAGTGACCCCTGCATTCACATACCCATAGCACATAATGAAATATTCAGTGATCCCTGCATACACATCCCCTATAGCACATAATGAAATATTCAGTGACCCCTGCATACACATCCCCACAGCACATAATGAAATACTCACTGACGCCTGCATACACATCCCCCTATAGCACATAATGAACTACTCAATGACCCCTGCATACACATCCCCCAATAGGACATAATGAAATATTCAGTGACCCCTGCATACACATCCCCCTATAGCACATAATGAAATACTCAGTGACCCCTGCATACACATCCCCCTAAAGCACATAATGAAATATTCAGTGACTGCTGCACACACATCCCCTATAGCACATAATGAGATACTCAGTGACCCCTGCATACACATCCCCTATAGCACATAATGAAATTCAGTGACCCCTGCATACACATACTCAGAGCATATAATGAAATACTCAGTAACCCTGCATAAACATCCCCTATAGAACATAATGAAATACTCAATGACCCCTGCATACACATCCCCTATAGCACATAATGAAATATTCAGTGACCCATGCATACACATCCTCATAGCACATAATGAAATACTCAGTGACCCCTTCATACACATCCTCATAGCACATAATGAAATATTCAGTGACCGCTGCATAGACATCTCCTCATAGCACATAATGAAATATGCAGTGATCCTTGCATACAAATCCCCCAATAGCACACAATGAAATACTCAGTGACCCCTGCATACACATCCCCCTATAGCACATAATGAAATACTCAGGGACCCCTGCATACAAATCCCCCTATAGCACATAATGAAATATTCAGTGACCCCTGCATACACATCTCCTATAGCACATAATGAAATGTTCAGTGATCCCTGCATACACATCCCATATAGCACATAATGAAATATTCAGTGAACCCTTCATATACATCCCATATATTACATAATAAAGAATACAGTGACCCCTGCATACACATCCCCCTATAGCACATAATGAAATATTCAGTGACCCCTGCATACACATCTTCATAGCACATAATGAAATAATCAGTGACACCTGCATACACATCCCCTATAGCACATCATTAAATACTCAGTGAACCCTGCATACACATCCCCTATAGCACAAATACTCACTGACTCCTGCATACACATTCCCCTATAGCGCATAATGAAATACTCAGTGACCCCTGCATACACATCCCCATAGCACATAATAAAATACTCAGGGACTCCTGCATACACATCCCCCTATAGCACATAATTAAATACTCAGTGAACCCTGCATACACACCCCCTATTGCACATAATGAAATATTCAGTAACTCCTGCATACACAACCCCTATAGCACATAATAAAATATTTAGTGAGCTTTACATACACATCCCATATAGCACATAATGAAATATTCAGTGATCCTTACATACACATCCTCATAGCACATAATGAAATAACTCAGTGACCCCTGCATACACATCCCCCTATAGCACATAATGAAATATTCAGTGACCTATGCATACACATCCCCTTATAGCACATAATGAAATACTCAGTGACCCCTGCATACACATCCCCATATAGCACATAATGAAATACTCAGTGACCCCTGCATATACACCCCCTGTAGCACAAAATGAAATACTTAGTGTCCCCTGCATACACATCCCCATGGCACATAATGAAATACTCAGTGACCCCTACATACACATCCCCTTATAGCACATAATGAAATACTCAGTGACCCCGACATACACATCCTCTATAGCACATAATGACATATTTAGTGACCTTTGCATACACATCCCCTATAGCACATAATGAAATATTCAGTGACCCTTGCATACACATCCTCATAGCACATAATGAAATACTCAGTGACCCCTGCATACACATCCCCTATAGCACATAATGAAATACTCAGTGACCCCTGCAAATGCATCCCCATGTAGCATATAATGAAATACTCAGTGACCCGTGCAGATGCATCCCTTATAGCACATAATGAAATATTAATTGATCCCTGCGTACACATCCCCTATATCACAAAATGAAATATTCAGCGACCACTGCATATACATCCCCTGTATTGCATAATGAATTATTGAGTGACCCCTGCATACACATCCCCTATAGCATATGATGAAATATTCAGTGACCACTGCATACACATCCCCTATAGCACATAGTGAAATATTCAGTGACTCCTGCATACACATCCACATAGCACATAATGAAATATTCATTAACCCATGCATACACTCCCCTATAGCACATAATGAAATATTTAGTGAGCTTTGCATAAACATCCCCTATAGAAAACAATGAAATATTCAGTGACCCTGCATACTCATCCCTATAGCACATAATGAAATAGTCAGTGACCCTTGCATACACATCCTCATAGCACATAATGAAATACTCAGTGAACCCTGCATATTTATCCCCCTATAGCACATAACGAAATACTCAGTGACCCCTGCATATGCATCCTCCGATAGCACATAATGAAATAATGAGTGACCTGTGCATACACATCCCCATAGCACATAATGAAATATTCAGTAAGCCCTTCATATACATCCCCTATGTTACATAATGAAATATTCAATGACCCCTGCATACACATCCCCTATATCACATAATAAAATATTCAGTGACCCCTGCATACACATCCTCATAGCACATAAGGAAATACTCAGAGACTCCTACATACAGATCTCCTACAGCACATAATGAAATATTCACTGACCCCTGCACACATATCCCCTATAGCACATAATTAAATATTCAGTGATCCCTGCGTATATATCCCCTATAGCACATAATGCAATACTCAGTGATGCTTGCTCACCCTCACAGCACATAATGAAATACTCAGTGACCCCTGCATACACATCCCCTATAGCACATAAGGAAATACTCAATGACCCCTGCATACACATCCCCTACAGCACCTAATGAAATATTCAGTGACCCCTGCATATACATCCCCTATATTACATAATGAAATATTCAGTGACTCCTGCATACATATCCCCATCTTACATAATGAAACATTCATTGACCCCTGCATACACATCCCCTATAGCACATAATGAAACATTCAGTGACCCCTGCATACACATCCTCATAGCACAAAATTAAATATTCAGTGACCCTTGCATATACATTCCCTATAGCATAAGATGAAATATTCAGGGACCCCTGCATACACATCCCCTATAGCACATAATGAAATATTCAATGACCCTGCATACACATCCCCATAGCACATAAGGAAATACTCAATGACCCCTGCATACAGATCCCCCTATAGCACATATGAAATATTCAGTGATCCCTGCGTACACATCCCCTATAGCACATAATGAAATTTTCAGTGATCCCTATATACACATTCCATATATACATAATGAAATATGCATTGACCTCTGCATACACATCCCCTATAGCACATAATGAAATATTCAGTGACCCCTGCATACACATCCTCATAGCACATAATGAAATATTCAGTGACACCTGCATACATATCCCCTATAGCATAAGATGAAATATTCAGTGACACCTACATACACATCCCCTATAGCACATAATGAAATATTCAATGACTCCTGCATACACATCCCCATAGCACATAAAGAAATATTCAGTGACCCTTGCATACACATCCTCATAGCACATAATGAAATGCTCAGTGACCCCTGCATAAACATCGCCTATAGCACATAATGAAATACTCAGTGACCCGTGCATACACATCCCCTATAGCACATAATGAAATATTCAGTGATCCCTGCATACACATCCCCTAAAGCACACAATGAAATAGTCAGTGACCCCTGCATATTCATCCCCTATATTACATAATGAAATATTCAGTGACCTCTGCATACACATCCCCTATAGCACATAATGAAATACTCAGTGACCCCTACATACACATCCCCTACAGCAAATAATGACATTTTTAGTAACCCCTGCACACACATCCTCTTTAGCATATTACAAAATATTCAGTGACCCCTGCATACACATCCCCCTATAGCACATAATGAAATATTCAGTGATCCCTGTGTACACATTCCCTATAGCACATAATGAAATATTCAGTGAACCCTGCATATACATTCCCTGTATTACATAATGAAATATTCAGTGACCCCTGCAGGCACATCCCCTATAATGCATAATGAAATATTCATTGACCCCTGCATACACATCCCCTATAGCACATAATGAAATATTCAGTGACCTCTGCATACACATTCCCTATAGCATAAGATGAAATATTCAGTGACCCCTGCATACACATCCCCTATAGCACATAGTGAAATATTCAATGAACACTGCATACACATCTCCATAGCACATAATGAAATACTCAGTGACCCTGCATACACATTCCCCATAGCACATAATGAAGTATTCAGTGACCCCTGCATACACATTCCTATAGCACATAATGAAATATTCAGTGACCCTTGCATACACATCCTCATACCACATAACGAAATACTGAGTGACCCTGCATACATTTCACCTATAGCACATAATGAAATACTCAGTGACCCCTGCATATGCATCCCCCTACAGTACATAATGAAATACTCAGTGACCCGTGCATACACATCCCCTATAGCACATAAAGAAACATTCAGTGACCCCTGCATATACATCCCCTATATTACATAATGAAATATTCAGTGACCCCTGCATATGCATCCCCTATAACACATAATGAAATATTTAGTGACCCCTGCATACACATCCTCATAGCACATAATGAAATACTCAGTGACCCCTACATACACATCTCATACAGCACATAATGAAATATTCAGTGACCCTGCACACATCCCCTATAGCATATAATAAAATATTCAGTGACCGCTGCATACACATCGTTATAGCACATATTAAAACACTCAGTGACCCTGCATACACATCCCCTATAGCACATAATAAAATCTTCAGTATTCCCTGCATACACATCCCTTATAGCACATAATTAAATATTCAGTGACCCCTGCATATACATCCCTTATAGCACATAATGAAATATTCAGTGACCCCTGCATACACATCTCCTATAGCACATAATGAAATATTCAGTGACCCCTGGAAATACATCTTTACAGCACATAATGAAATATTCAGTGATCCCTGCATACACATCCCCTAAATCATATGTTGAAATATTCAGTGACCCCTGCATACACATCTCCTATAGCACATAATGAAATATTCAATGACCCCTGCATACACATCCCCAAAGCAGATAATGAAATACCCAGTGACCCTGCATACACATCTCCCAAAACACATAATGAAATATTCAGTGACCCGTACATATACATCCCCTATAATACATAATGAGATATTCACTGACCTCTGCATACACATCCTCTATAGCACGTAATGAAATATTCAATGATCCCTGTGTACACATCCCCTATAGCACATAATGAAATATTCAGTGACCCCTGCGTATACATTCCGTATATTACATATGGAAATATTCAGTGACCCCTGCATACACATCCCCTATATTATATAAATAAATATTCAGTGACTCCTTCATATACATCCCCTATAGCACATAATGAAATATTCAGTGACCCCTGCATACACATCTTTATAGCACATAATGAAATATTCAGTGACCCCTGCATACACATCCCGTATCGCACATAATGAAATATTCAATGACCCCTGCATACACATCCCCATAGCACACAATGAAATACTCAGTGACCCTGCATACACATCCCCCATAGCACATAATGAAATATTCAGTGACCCCTGCATACACATCCCCTATAGCACATAATGAAATATTCAGTGACCCCTGCATACACATCCCCTATAGCACACAATGAAATATTCAATGACCCCTGCATACACATCCCCATAGCACTTAATGAAATACTCAGTGACCCTGCATACACATCCCCTATAGCACACAATGAAATATTCAGTGACCCCCGCATACACATCCCCCATAGCACATAATGAAATATTCAGTGATCCCTGCATACACATCCCCTATAGCACATAACAAAATATTTATTGACCCCTGCATACACATCCCCTATAGCACATCATGAAATATTCAGTGACCTCTGCATACACTTCCTCATAGCACATAATGAAATATTCACTGACCCCTGCATACACATCCCCTGTAGCACATAATGAAATACTCAGTGACCCCTGCATACACATCTTCCTATAGCACATAATGAAATACTCAGTGACCCTTGCATTCACATCCCCTATAGCACATAATGAAATATTCAGTGATCCCTGCGCACACATCCCCTATAGAACATAATAAAATATTCAGTGACCCCTTGCATACACATCCCTTATAGCACATAATGAAATATTCAGTGACCCCTGCATTCACAACCTCACAGCCCATAATGAAATAATCAGTGACCCCTGCATACGCATCCCCCTATAGCACATAATGAAATACTCGGTGACCCCTGCATACACATCCCCTATAGCACATAATGAAGTATTCAGTGACCCCTGCATACACATCCTCATAGCACATTTTGAAATACTCAGTGACTCCTGCATACACATCTCCTACAGCACATAATGAAACATTCAGTGATCCCTGCATACCCATCCCCTGTAGCACATAATAAAATATTCAGTGACCCCTGCATACACATCCCCTATAGCACATAATGAAATATTCAGTGATCCCTGCTTATACATCCCCTATAGCACATAATGAAATACTCAGTGACCCCTTCATACACATCCTCATAGCAGATAATGAAACCCTCAGTGATCCCTGCATACTCATCCCCTATAGCACATAAGGAAATACTCAGTGACCCCTGCATACACATCCTCCTATAGCACATAATGAAATATTTAATGATCCCTGTGTACACATCCCCTATAGCACATAATGAAATATTCAGTGACCCCTGCATATACATCCCCTATATTACATAATGAAGTATTCAGTGACCCCTGCATACACATCCTCATAGCACATATTTAAATATTCAGTGATCCCTGCGTACACATCCCCTATAGCACATAATGAAATATTCAGCTACCTCTGCACACACATCCTCATAGCACATAATGAAATACTCAGTGACCACTGCATACACATCCCTTATAGCACATAATGAAATACTCAGTGACCCAGCATACACCTCCCCTTATAGCATATAATGAAATACTCAGTGACCCTGCATACACATCCCCTATAGCACATAATGAAATACTCAGTGACCCTGCACACACATTCCCCTATAGCACATAATGAAATACTCAGTGACCCTACATACACACCCCCCTATAGCACATAATGAAATACTCAGTGACCCTGCATACACATCCCCATATAGCACATAATGAATTACTCAGTGATCCTGCATACACATACCCCTATAGCACCTAATGATAGCACCCCCCTATAGCACCTATCTATCCCTGGAGGAGTGTTCCCAGCACAAGAATCTTGTAGTCTATTGGCCGTTTTGGGCCAATTTCTAGCTCTTTCAAGTCCTCCCTGTATAAAGCCCGCTTTAGCACGGCTTTGCGCGATTTTACCCATAGCGCAGCATTGGGCAACGCTGCTTAATTGGGATTAAACCATTCTTGGCTCCACAAAGTCTGCTCTTCACTTTTTTCCTTAGAACTGATCTAGTTCTCATAATAAACACCCTATTCCTACTCTAAAGCCTGTCACTTGCTCACTAAAGCAATTATATAAGTCAGCACTAAAAAATTAAAAGCACTACACCCTCACAAATTCCCCTTGAGTACCTTGTTCCCCATTGGCCCTTTTTTCAATTATAAAGGAATTCCCAATACTATTCTAGCATGTCCAAAGGTCAGTTGTCAATCTCTTCTCTGGTCCAGCTGGTGAATCTGGGAATCTTGAGGCAATGTTACAACTGCCTCATGTACACAGACAACCCTCTCCTCCTCCCAACAAATTCCAACACATGTGAGAGATGCAACCATATAGCCAAACTGGAGGCTAAGCTCTCTCAACTCAGTACTGGCATAACCAGTCAGGAGGAGAAGGAAACCACACTCACTATAATTCCAGTCTCACATAGACCTACCACGACACAAACCAAACACATAAACACACAAAAACATACTCGGTGGCTCTAAATAAAAATCTGCCTAAGCAACAGAGACCTCCAAAGCAGACACCCAAGCAACCTCTACCCCAAAACAAAACACGTGCAACACATAGCTCACAAAGCCAGTGTGCCGAACAGTCACAGTCCTTAAGGCTAAACAACACACCTAATACACTTGTAATAGGTGACTCTATCATCAGGCACACTGACGTCCCGCTCACCAGGCTGAACAAGGAGAAGGTCATGGTGAGCTGCCTGTCGGGTGCTAGGATCCGCCACATAACACAAGCACTCAGGTCACTCCAAGGCAAGTACAAATATGACTCAGTCATTGTCCATGCTGGTGTGAATGACCTGAGATGTACCTCCCTGGACTACATGAAAAGAGACATAGAGGAGCTCTCTGAGCATGTAGCCCAGGCCGGTATGACCCTGACCTTGAGTAGCATCTTACCCTCACCAAGAATGATGCCACAATATGAAGACAAGATGATCAATTTCAACAATTGGCTTAAGTATTGGTGTCATTCAAAGGGGATCCAATGCCTGTCAGCCTGGGATGACATGCTTGACAAGCCACGATGCCTCGCTAGGGATGGCTTGCACCTCTCATCCCTGGGCTTTCGGATATTGGCAAAGGCTCTTGCCACCCCCATAGTGCCTTTTTTAGGCAAGGATCAAAAGACAAAACCACCTCCATAGGTATCACAAGGGATAAGAAACTAAGAGTAATGCTACTCAATGCCAGAAATCTAAACCTCAAGATGCATGCACTCGAAACTCTCCTTAGCATGGAGAACATCGATATCTGTGCAGTAACAGAAACCTGGTTCAAGGCTCCTGAGAGCACCTCAGCACTACCAGGTTATACCTCATACCATGTTTTTTGGCCCCAAAACTTGGACCGAACCACAAAAGGAGGGGGAGTATCAATATTCGTCAAATATACCCACACCTCCAGGTTGGTGGCACAGCATGAAGCATCAGAGACTATCCATGTGCAACTAACAGTGGGTAAAACTGCCTTCCAGTTTATAGCCTGCTACAGACCACCCTCCCAAACCAAGGAACCCCACTCAGCCTTCCTGAGAACACTGGAAAATATGAAGGTCTCTCCAAACACCATTATATTGGGCGACTTCAACTACCCAAACATAGACTGGGAGCATTACTCTAGCTCCAACACCCTAGCCCAAAGGTTCCTAGAATTTATAAACTCAAATGCTATGGAGCAGCTTGTTACCACTCCCACAAGAGGGGAAAACATACTGGACCTGATCATCACCAACATGGGGACTCTATGCTCCAGACCAGAAGTGTATCCCTCACTGGTAAGATTAGACCATAAACTAATCTCACTAGATATTCACATCCCGACCCCAGCCCCTGCCCAGAAAACCACAGTGAAAAACTTCTCTAAAGCAAATTTCAAACTCCTCAAAACTGAGGTGGAATCCTTCAAAGCCCCCGGGCCTGTGGAAAATACGGCCCAGACCGCAGAATCCTTTATAAACGCATTCTATGAACACCTTCAGGAATGCATGGATCATGCAATCCCAAACAAAACCAAGAACCAATCCTCGAAAGGCAGGTGTCCTATCTGGTGGACCTCAGCCATAAACAAACTATACAATAGTAGGAGGAAGCTACTACATGATAGAGCAAAATCCCAAAAAGGGAAGGCATCTCTGATCAGTATTAGCAAAAAACTACGGGCACTCATAAAATCATCTAAGGCCAGCTTCGAGAGAAAAATTGCACAGGACACTAAGGATAATCACAAGGCTTTCTTTAGTTATGTTAGAAACCTGGGTGGGAATTCCCAGATATGCTCAGAATTAGTCCAAAATGACAAAAATACACCGAACCCACAGACATTGCCAACATCCTAGCTGACAGGTTCAGCGCAAACTTCTCCCCCCCCCTTCCCCACCAAAAGGGAAAATATCTATCCCAGTAGAGTGCTGCCCCCTGACATCTCAGATGCTCAGGTAAGAGCTGCCCTCTCCAAAGCAAAAAACACAGCATCAATGGGACCAGACAGTGTCCCGGGCTGCGTCCTACATGAACTCCAAGAAGAACTAAACCCAAACATAAAACTACTGTTCAGTCTCAGCCTTACTACAGGATATGTACCCAAAGAGTGGTGTACAGCAACAGTGGTCCCTCAACACAAAGGTAGTGCCTCAATGGATCCTGGAAACTATTGTCCCATAAGCCTGACTAGCTTGGTCTGCAAAGCTATGGAAAGTATCATCATGGACCTTATAAATAAAGATATTGGGGACCTACAGACACTGGATCCTACCCAGTTCGGCTTTGTTAAGGGCAGATCCTGCCTCTTAAACCTGGTCGATTTCTTTGAAACAGTCACCAAGGCCATTGACGAGGGGAAGGTGGTCCACACAGCCTACCTGGACCTCGCAAAAGCCTTTGATACAATACCCCACTCGGGCATTATAGATAAGCTCACCAGCTTAAACATAAACCCCTATGTCACTAGATGGGTTGCAAACTGGCACAAGGACAGAACCCACATGGTTAGAATTGCTGGAGCCATGTCAGACTCCAAACCAGTTACAAGTGGCATCCCACAAGGCTCAGTCTTGGGACCTCTCTTGTTCGGTATATATTTCTCGGAGGTACAGGCCAACACGTAAGGACTGTGGCTGACCAAGTTCGCAGATGACTGCAAACTGGGTGCCATAATCGACTCTCCAGCCGACACAAGCATCCTCCAAAAGGGCCTCATAGAAACAGATAACTGGTGCCAGAGCCACAGCCTCAAGCTAAATGCCAAAAAGTGTATAGTCATCCCCTTCGGCAAAAACAAAGTGCCCACAAATTACCACATAGATGGTAATCCATTACGTACGGAAGAAGTAATTAGGGACCTGGGGACCCAAGTTGATAGCAATCTCTCATTTGACAACCACGTGGCCAAAGTGGTTAGAAAATCATTTTATATAGCCCACCTAATCATGAAGGGATTCATATCTAGATCAGGGGAGGTCATTGTGCCTCTTTACTCATCCCTCATCAGGCCCATAATTGAGTACAATGCCCCTTTTGGGATGTACCTTACCAGACACCTGCAGCAACTGGAAAGACCCCAAAAGTACCTCACCAAGAGGATCAAAGGGCTCAAACAGATGCCATATGCTGCCCGGTTAAAGAAATTCCAGCTCTACTCAGTGGCATACCACCTGCTCAGAGGCAATCTGTGCCTGACGTATAAAGCCATGTTCAACCTGGAATTAATGGACATACTGCACCTCAGAAAATCCAAATCCCATCGAGCTACGCGCTTTTGAGACTTGAACCTCAGCACTGAAATAAATAGGACATGCTGGAGGGACAGATTCATAACCCAGAGGCTCCCTTAACTCTGGAATAAAATCCCAGTCCAGGTCAGGCAGAGTCCCTCATTGACTCTCTTCAAGAGGAATCTTGATGAGTGGATGGGAGATCATAGATTTACTCCGGGTATCACTTCTGTGTCACTGTTAGACAGATGCACAGTATACTAACCTCGAAAAAGGGCATAGCAAAATTCATTTTAAAATGGGTGTCGAAAGCCAAACACACTCTGGCTAGGCTTGTAAATGCCCTAGGGCAGATAGCCTAGTATGAACCTATGAACATATGAACCTATGAATGAAACACTCAGTGACCCTGCATATGCATCCCTTAAGTAATTATACTGCCATGGATGCTCAGCTTTAGGAAAGGACACTTGAAATTCATACCACCTGCTGTTAGCCCTACTCTCATCTCCAACAACATACAACAAACAGATGCATTTACCATTGAATTAACTTTAGAAAAAAATAAATTTCCATGAAAGTATTTCTTTATGAAGTTGAATTTCCAAAGCTGGCTAATACTTTTAAAGTGTATAATTGCTTTTAGATTACTTTAAAAATGTCATTTTTCCTGCAGTAACTGCCTCCAATCTCAAATGATCACACATAATAATGGCGAGTTTACAATTACTGACATAGATTCAGTTCGATTTACAGACCCAGTATGCAAATTAAGATCAGCCATGCTGTTCTCTATGAATGTCAGTAATACGTGTGTGTGTGTGTGTGTGTGTGTGTGTGTGTGTGTGTGTGTGTGTGTGTGTGTGTGTGTGTGTGCATGTGTGTGTGTTGGTGTATGTGTGCACGCGTGTGTGTGTGTGTCTGTGTGTCTGTACATCTGTTTGTGTGTGTGTGTGTGTGTGTGTGTGTGTGTATGTGTGTCTGTGTGTGTGTGGTATGTGGTGTGTGTGTGTGTGTGTGTCTGTGTGTCTGTGCGTGTGTGTGGTGTGTGTGTGTCTGTGTGTCTGTACATCTGTGTGTGTGTGTGTGTGTGTGTGTGTGTGTGTGTGTGTGTGAGTGTGTGTCTGCATGTGTGTGGTGTGTGTGTCTGTGCATGTGTGCGTGTGTGTGTGTGTGTGTGTGTGTGTGTGTGTGTGTGTGTGTGTGTGTGTGTGTGTGTGTGTGCATGTGTGCATTGTTTGTATCTCATTGTCCAGGTGTATATATGCTAACAACCCTAGAACCTTCTTCAGCCCAGCCATTCATGCCTCAGTTTTCCAATCAATGCCCATGGGCTAGAATGGCTTTGGCATATGCCTGTGACTTCGGATATCTACAAACTACCACTGTTCATAATGATCACAGACAACAAGGCATGAGTGAATTTGCTATTTCCTATCCATTGGTCCAAATTGCATTTGAATAGGCCTGGGAAAAAGCTCTATATCTCATGAATGGGGAGTCTATTCCAGAGAAGGGTTAATCTCTGAAACACATACCTATCCCTCCAGTATGTTTTGTTTATGTCACATAGATCCTTAGATCATGTAATTCTAATGCTGTTTGTTTTGCAAAAGTGTAGAAGTCCATCAGGGTTGGATTGGAGAATGTCTTTTAGGTGATGCATAGAGCACCCCTCAATAGTCTGTAGGAGACCAAGTATAGGAACAGGACTTTGAAGCAGTCTGCATAGGACATATTATTTACACTCTGTATTCTTTTAGTTCATGGGTTCATAGATGTGTACTAGCCTCATGACCCTGGGGCCTTTACAAGCCTAGCCATATGATTACCCTTGTGTCATGCCATCCGACCTTAGTTCCCACTGCCTCTGTTGAGTAGAGCCACTGGAGTTATCCCCGGGGTGAATTTTCTATTTCCCTTCCACTCATCAATATTTCTCTTGAAGAGGGTCAGCGAGGTGCTCTGCTTGACATATATGGGAAGTCTATTCCATAGCATGGGCAGTCTCTGAGTTATGAACCTGTCCCTCCAGTATCTTCTGTTGATTGTGGTAATGAGGTTGAGGTCTCTGGAGTGTGTGGTGTAGAGGGATTGGGATTTCTTTAGATGTAGCATTTCTAACAGAGCTCGGTCAGACATGGCTTTGTAAGTTAAGCAGAGATAGCCTCTAATTAGGCGATATGAGACAGAGAATAGTTGGAGTTTTTTTAGTCTGTCCATATAGGACAAGTGTTTAAGGCCTAGGCTCCTCTTTGTGAGGTACTTTTGTGGCCTCTCCAGTTGTTGGAGGTGTCTAGTGAAGTACATGCCAAATGGGGCATTGTACTCGATGACTGGCCTAATGAGGGAAGAGTAGAGGGAGACATTGACCTCTTTCTTCCTGGATGCAAAACCTTAGTAATGAGATGTGCCACATAGAAGGACTTTCTGACCACAGTGGCAATGTGGTGATCAAAAGAGAGGTTGCTGTCAACCTGTGTTCCCAGGTCTGTTATAACACCTTCTTTGTTCAGTGGACTGACATCACTGTGGTAATTCATGGGAACCGGGTTTTTCTCACAGGGGATATGACACATTTTTTGGCATTGAGCTTAAGGCCATGGTTCTGACACCAGTCGTTGGTCTCAGTGAGGCCATTCTGTAGGATGTCAACATCACTTGGGGAGTTAATAATAGCTCCCAACGTTCAATTGTCTGCGAACTTTGTCAGCCAGAGTCCCTTCATGTTGGCCTGGACTTCAAAGAAGTAGATACCAAACAGGAGAGGACCCAGGAGTGAACCCTGTGGGACCCACTCGTGACTAGTCAGCAGTCTGACTTGGAGTCAGCTACTTTCACACTGTGGGTTCTATCTGTGAGCCAGCTTGCAACTCACCTAGTGATATAGGGGTTGATGCCTAGCTTAGTGAGTTTTTCTATGATTCCTGAGTGGAGAATGGTATCAAAGGACTTGGCCAGATCAAGGTAGGCTGTATGAATCACCTTGCCTTCATTCACAACTCTGGTGACTGACTCACAGAAGTTGACCAAGTTGAGCAGGCATGATCTACCCTTCACAAAACCAAACTGTATGGGATCCAGAGTTTGGAGATTCCCAATAATTTGTTTATTAGGTCCATGATGATGCGTTCCATAGTGTTGCATAACAGACTCATCAGGCTAATGGGGTAATAGTTACCAGGGTCTGTAGTCGCTCCTCCTTTGTGGAGAGGGATGACTGTAGCAGTGCGCCATTTGGTAGGGACAAAGCCTGAGGCAAGGCTGTGATTGAACAGGGCACACAGGTGAGGTGCCAGTTCACTCTGTAGTTCATGTAGAACACAGCCAGGGATATTGTCAGGTCCCATAAATGCTGTATTCTTGGCCTTGGACAGTGCTGTTTTAACCTGTGCAGCAGTAATACTGGGTGCCTGGCAATCTACTGGTATTGTGATTGGTCCTTTGAGGGAGGAGGGGTAAAGTTGGCACTGAATCTCTCAGCTAGTAGATTAGCAATATCTGTTGGCTCAGTATAGGACGTACCATTGTGTAGTACCTCAGAGCAAATCTGGGTAGAGCCGTGGAGATTCTTTACATAACTATAGAAGGCCTTGTGGTTGTCTTTACTATCTGCTGCAGTTCTGTTTTCATAGCTAGCTTTAGAGGATTTGATGAGGGATCTCACCTTTTTGTTGAGGCTGATAAGGGAGTTTTTCCAGTCTTAGGACTTTACCTCATTCCACACCAGTTTCGTCCTTTTGTTGTAGAGTTTGTTTATAGCAGGGGACCACCAGATTGGCTTCCTTTTTTCGGAGGCGAGCATCTTGGTTCTATTGGGTATGGCGAGATTCATGCATTTGTGTATGTGTTTGTACAGTGCATTGGTGTATGATTCAGCAGTCATGAAACTATTCTCCATTTGCATGGGTGCCATGAAGTTAGCCACCTCTGTTTTTAGGAGCCGACAGTTAGCTTTGGAGAAGTTTTTCATGGTGGTTACCTTTGCGGGGGGTGGGGGGGTGGGAAGGATGTGGATTTCCAAGGTGATTAGTTTGTGGTCGGATCTAACCAGGGAGGAGCTGACTATTGGTGTAGACCAAAGGTCGCCCATGTTAGCAATGGCCAGGTCAAGGATGTTGCTACCTCTAGTGGGAGTAAGAACAAGCTGGTCCAGGGCATTGGAATTAATGAACTCCAGGAAACATTGGGCAAGTGTGTTGGTACATGAGTAGTTTTCACAGTTAATGGAGGGGTAGCTGAAGTTGCCCAGTATGAGAGTGTTAGGTTGGACCCTAATATTCTCCAGAGTGCTTAGGAACGTGGAGTGTGAGTCTTGGGATATGGTTGGGGACCTGTAGCAGGCTATGACCTGAATCGCTGTCCTACCCAATGTTAGCTGCACCTGAAGCATCTCTGATGCGTTATGTTGGGCTACCAGTCTGGAGGTGTGCACATCCTTTATGAATATGGAACCTCTATGACCCATCCAGTTGTGGCAAATGCCTGGTCAGGTACACATTGAAGACTGCATTGTTCTCAGTTATTGGTCTAATGAGGGCTGAGTATGGTGGAACTATGATCTCCTTAGATCTGGATGCCATGCCCTTACTTATAGGTTGTACCAAACAGAAGGATTTTTTCATTGCTTTGGACACATAGTGATCAAAGTTCAGGTTGCTGTCAACCTGAGGTGCAAAGTCCCTTACCACTGGATCTACTCTTAAGGGGAGTGCTATCGATGTAATTTGCAAGAGTAGTTGTCTTACCAAAAGGTATAATTATGCTTTTTTTTTTTTTTTTGCACTGAGTTTTTGGCCATGGTGCTGGCACCAGTTACTTGTCTGTGTAAGACCTTCCTGGAGGATATCTACATCATTGGGTGATTCAATGATTGCAGCCAGCTTGCAGTCATCAGCAAATTTGGTCAGCCAAAGGCCCTCTACTTTTGCCTTGACTTCAGAGAAGTATATTCCAAGCAGGAGAGGTCTCAGTACTGAGCCCTGTGCTGCACCACTAGTAACAGGCCTATTGTTGGAGGTGGATTCCCCTACCCTAACTTCTTGTGTTATATCTGTGAACCATTTAGCTATCCATCAGGTGACATAGGGATTTATGCCTAAATTTCTGAGTTTGTCTATAATTCCCGAGTGTGGTATCATGTCAAATGGCTTTGTCAGGTCAAGGTAGGCAGTATTTCTTGAAGAAATCCACTAAGTTTAGTAGGCGTGACCTGCCCTTGATGAAACTGAACTGTGATGGGTCCAGTTTTTGAAGATTTACTATGCTTTTGTTTATCAGCTTCACAATAATTCTTTCCATGGCCTTACATATATAACTAGTCAAACTTATGGATCTGTAGTTCTGTGGGTATGTTGATGATCCACCTTTGTGTAGAGGGATGACAGATGCAGTCCTCCATTCCTTAGGGATGAAGTCTCTCTGAAGGCTGTAGTTGAATAGTAATTCTAGTGGTCCTGACAAGTCAAGTTTCAAGATATTTAGGAAGCATCCTGGGGTATCATCAGGACCTACTGATGCAGTGAGGACCTGTTCTTTATTGATAGTTGAGGGAGAAATTGTAGAGGGTATTTCCTGGGGGGGGGGGGTTGAGGGGTGATGAGCGGGGTGAAACTGGAGCTAAATTTATCCGCCAGAAAATTTGCTATATCCTCAGTTTGATATAGGAAGTTTAATTTACTATTAGTTCAGCACAGTGTTGGGTGTTCCCTTTAAGGTTGCATACACAACTGAAAAATGGCTTATGGTTGTCTTTAGCCTGAGAGGCTATTTTTGCCTCAAAGTTGGCTTTGGTGGACTTGATTAGTCCCCTGAGTTGCTTGTTAAGACTACTGAGAGAGGTTTTGCCTTTTGGGTACAGCCCATCATATTTTTGAACAGGATTTTCTTTTTCTCTCTTGTTGTACAGCCTATTTATACTGGAGGTCCACTAAGGGAGGTTATTTTTGGAGTCTGTCCTAAGTTTATTTCCATTTGGACGTACTGTTTCTGTGCAGTTATTTGCATGCTTGTACAGGGTGTCCATAAACAGTTCTGCATAGGCCACTGTGCTCTCTGAATTTGGGGGGGGGGGGCTTGGAATTTAGTATGTTTTATTGTAATAGGAGGTAGTTAGCCTTGGAAAAGTACCTAAAGATTCTGGGTTGGCTGGGAGTTCAGTGTTTGTATTAATTTCAAGGGTTACTACTTTGTGATCTGGTCTGATCAGTGACGACATTATATGAAAGGGAGGGTTTAATGCTCCCCTCGTACATGTGAATACCAGATCCAAGATATTTGCACCCCTAGTAGGTGTGGAGACTTGCTCTTCCAGAGTGTTTGCATTGACAAAATCTAGGAATATTTCAACCTGCATGTTAGTGGTTGTGTATGCATCCCGATTTAGGATGGGATAATTGAAATCATCCATGAATATGGTGTTGTGCTGAACTGTGAGTGAGTCCTGTACATTCAAGTATGTTGTATGGTTATCCTGGATCATAGATGTGGACCTACACCTAGCAAGGATATAGTATTTGACCTTACCTAAGGTTAGTTGGACAAGGAGTAGCTCAAGCATGCCATGTTGTTTGACCAAACTTGAGGTGTACTTACAGACTGATACTCCTCTACCTCTTGTTCCTTCTTGTGCAGCAGCTGCTGAATATGTGGAAGGCATTATAGCCTTGTAGTGCCAGGGTGCCTCCCATGGCTTTAAGCCACATCTTAGTAACTGCACAGATGTCACCACTCTCCAGGGTGAGGAGTGCTTCCAAGGAGTGGAGCTTCTTGTTGAGACTCATTGAGCAGTAATGTCTTTAAACGCCAAACAAGGAAAATAAGTAAACCAATAATCCACAAAAAGGGCGAAACAATAAGTGCACCAAACAGCAAAAAGTCCACAGCACGTTACTGACAATGTAAACACTGCTAAAACAACAGTCCCAGCTTATGAGAAATATATTTATTGAAGTGCTTTTCAAATGCCTTCCTAGGCAAACTTCTTCAGAAACAAATGGGTGACTCTCCATCTGATTTAAGTAGTGTGACATCACTTATTACTAACAGCCTTTGCTAATGATAAAGTTAATTACATTAGTAAAATCATTAAGGGCATTAAAGGTAGAGGACCTTTTTAACTTGTTACTAAGTTAGTACCATTACACAGTGTAGTTTACTCTACTACTCTATGATACATTTAAAACATTTAAAACCTGTCCAACAGGTAGATGCAGAATTCATTTTAAACATAATTTAAAAATTTTTTTAAGAAACAGTTTGAAAATGAAATAAATTAAAAAATCAAGGAATAACTGTACATGTATTAAAATGGGGCAGCAATTTTTTCTGTTACCAAACAATTCTACTGGCCTGAACAATCCTACTGGCTTGAATATGCAGGGGCATAACTCCGCTGTGATCCAACCTGCAGGGGTACCCGTTGGAGTTATTAACCCACCAGGTCCAGTGAGTATTTTCCAAAAGTTTCCTGACTTTAGTAATTGGGTTTCTTTCAACCCTTCATTTGGTTCGAATGTTTGTAGTGACTTAAATCATCAAGCAAACAGGGACCCTGACATTGTACATAGCCTTAAAGAGCTGGATGCTACCTTATTGAAAATTAAGAAATTACAACTTGAAGTAGCTTACTTCAATGAATGTCTGGCACGGAGAATCGTGCCTAAAGGCCTTAGACATTACCAGTACCCAACTGGCTTAGTAACTAATTCATTATTTCATAAGGAACTTATATGTCTTTTTGATCAGCACGGTGCTGACCTTTTAAATGTAATTATTAAACATTACCTTCTTCAAATTGAAGAATTAAATGTGGAGGCATCGACATTAGACAATAACATCAAAAGTGACCTCTTATTCGAGAAATTTACATATGATTATGCTAAATTGTTTAACGGTATTGATGCATACTTGAATAAGCTTAAAGCTATTAAGGTTAAGAAGTTAGATAGGGACACTAAGGCTTATAGGGACGGGTTAGCTTATCCAAGTCCTCCTTCAGGTCAAACTTGGAAAGGTGGTCCTAGACCTTTCAATTCTAAAGTGAATTCAACACCTAAGGCCCAGTCAGTCACAATGTTGAACAACCCAGCTCAAATAGATGAGGAGGGGGTTTTTGAAAATACTGAGTACCAGCCAGTTGAATTACGTAGGAGCGAACGCCTGTTGAATAGAAACAATGCTAATGCGAGGGTTAACGGAATAATGCAGGATGGCTCTAACAACATTGACAACAATAGTGATTTTTTAGGTGCCAGACCGAAACAGAGGAACCATTGGTCGAATCGACCCGTTCCAAGGAGAAACAACAGGTAAAAAGTGATTCTTCCATGAGAGGTGACGAGTCTGTTTCGACAATCAATAATTCACTAGACCACTCGCTTGGGGGGTCTTACTCTGCCATTATTGGCAACTCAGTTACATCTGAAGGTCCTGAGATTATAGTAAACTCCACAGGCGATTTTAAAGTTTACAACTATTCACAAATGGTAGTTTCCACAGCAATAGCCGACTTACTGTCTAAAGGTCAAACATATGTTCCGAAGCAACGCCTGGACATAGTTAAGACCATCCTGGATGTTAAATCCTTTACCAGGAAACTCAATTTCCAGTTGATGATGGGCGGTGAGGTGTACACAAGTAGTATGAATCAGCTTCATGTGCCTAGCACCTTTAACCCCCCCCTCCATCCACTTCTTTCTACTTTTGAGCAAATATGTGAAGTGGATATTAGAAGTACCAGGAGGTTGCCTAGTAGAGGTTTGTCAATTGAACGTGCCGAGGAGATGGAACTACTTTCCTCATTTAGGTTGCAGAACGTCCGTGTGTGTAAACCAGACAAAGGAG
This sequence comes from Protopterus annectens, assembly GCF_019279795.1. Lineage (NCBI taxonomy): Eukaryota > Metazoa > Chordata > Ceratodontiformes > Protopteridae > Protopterus > Protopterus annectens. The sequence continues at coordinate 1,281,285,919 of NC_056746.1, read as the reverse complement.
GTGGGGCAGTGATTTTTAGTCAAGATGACTATTTTGGTCGCATGTCAGCTATGTTAACACCCCCAGCCTACACTCTTAGTTCCAGGAATGAGGTCAACCAGTCATATAAGCGTATTAAGGACAACATTGAGGAAATGTTTTTGGAAAGTAGGATTAACCAGGAGCTTTATGATTACCTTTATACATCATTCCCTAGGTTTCCTTATCTTTTTGGAATACCAAAGTTACATAAGGACCTGGTCAATCCCCCGATGCGGCCTCTCATTGACAGCAGAGGCTCTCCAGCATACTCGTGTGCTAAGGTCGTCGACAGTATCCTGCAGAAGTTTGTTAAATTGGAACCTCAGATCTGTAAGGATTCCTGGTCCTTCCTTACTAAATTGAATAACATTCAATACCAGGTTCATTTCAATTTTTTGACCATCGATGTCAGAGACCTATACACTAGTATCCCACATGATGTGGCAATCGATTGGGTTTCGACTAGAATGAGAGCACACGAAGCTAGCAATCATGACATCGAGCTAGTAGGAGAGCTATTGGACCTGGTTTTAACCAACAATTTCTTCATGTTTGGGGACAATTTTTACATGCAGAACATCGGTGTAGCTATGGGGTCACCATGTGGGGCAAGTGTTGCCAACTTGGTGATGGCTGACTGGGAGCATCGGTTTGTATTGGAGCACCCTTCCTACTATGCACGAATAGGTTTCTACACTCGCTTCCTGGATGACATCTTTATCCTTTTTAAAGGAGACAGGGAAGAAGCTGAAGAATATGTGAGTTTTCTCAATAACACCACTAATTTTTTGTCTTTCACTTTCCAATTCAACACCACAAGGATTTCCTATTTGGATATAGAATTGTCGAAAGCTCTGGAATCGGACTGCTTCTCCGCCTGTATATACAGGAAGTCGACCTATTGCAATACATTCTTGCACTTCTCCAGTTGCCATCCCTTTTCACAAAAGAGGGCAGTAGTTAAAGGGCGGTTGGTGAGGGCGGCAAGAATGGTTAGTAGGGACGACGATTTCGTTCTTGAGTGTTCCCTTATGAAATCGATGTTCCTTAGC
>NC_056746.1:1281264846-1281279846 GCF_019279795.1 Protopterus annectens | reverse complement strand
TAATTGCTTGAATTTGTAGCTGGACCTCTATTGTGTAGAGCATCCTGTGGATATGCTGAGGTTGAAATCTTTAAGTAACAATTCAAATAGTACGTACCTGGCACTGATAAGAATGCAGTCTGGTAGGCTGTCTGGTTCACAGAAGTATTACTTTTAGTCTTTGAAGGAAATTTTATGACTTGCGTCAATGTGACTTCAAGGGAAATGAAATATTTTGGGATACTGGGGACACCAATGTGGGTAGGTGAGCTAAAGTTAGCATTACGTTTGTCTGCTAGTAATGTGGCTATATCCTTGGGATTGGAATATGTGATACATGTGGCTATATCCGTGGGATTGGAATATGTGATGCCATTATAGGTGAACTCAGTATGTCGTTGTAGTTTCCTTTAGTATCTGTAACCTTAAGCTGCTGCTCTGCTTTACATTTTTAAACAATATTCATAATGTTTTTTCTAGCGTGTTTTAGTATGGTCCTGAGATAAGGGGAGGGGATCCTAGATGTGGTGATGGGGGTCCTGAGATAAAGGGATGGGGGTCCTGAGATAAGGGATGGGAGTCCTAAGATAAGGGGATGGGGGTCTTGAGATAAGGGGATGGGGGTCCTGAGATAAGGGTAGGGGGTCCTAGATGTGGGGATGAGGGTCCTGAGATAAGGGATGGGAGTCCTAAGAAAAGGGGATGGGGTCCTGAGATAAGGGATGGGAGTCCTAAGATAAGGGGATGGGGGTCTTAAGATAAGGGGATGGGGGTCCTGAGATAAGGGTAGGGGGTCCTAGATGTGGGGATGAGGGTCCTGAGATAAGGGATGGGAGTCCTAAGATAAGGGGATGGGGTCCTGAGATAAGGGGACGGGGTCCTGAGATAAGGGGAGGGGGTCCTGAGATATGGGGATGGGGGTCCTGAGATAAAAGGGATGGGGGTCCTGAGATAAGGGATGGGAGTCCTAAGATAAGGGGATGGGGTCCTGAGATAAGGGGACGGGGTCCTGAGATAAGGGGAGTGGGTCCTGAGATATGGGGATGGGGGTCCTGAGATAAAGGGATGGGGGTCCTGAGATAAGGGATGGGAGTCCTAAGATAATGGGATGGGGGTCCTGAGATAAGGGGATGGGGGTCCTGAGATAAGGGGAGGGGGTCCTGAGATACAGGGATGGGGGTCCTGAGATAAAGGGATGGGGGTCCTGAGATAAGGGATGGGAGTCCTGGGAAAAAGGATGGCAGCCCTGAGATAAGGGGATGTGAGTCCTGAGATAAAGGGATGGGGGTCCTGAGATAAGGGGATGGGAGTCCCGAGATAAGGGGATGGGGGTCCTGAGATAAAGGGATAGGGGTCCTGAGATAAGGGGATGGGGTCGAGATAAGGGATAGGAGTCCTGAGATAAGGGGTGGGGATCCTGAGATAAGGGGAGGGGGTCCTGAGATACGGGGATGGGTGTCCTCAGATAAAGGGATGGGCGGTCCTGAGATAAGGGATGGGAGTCCTGAGATAAGGGAATGGGGTCCTGAGATAAGGGAATGGGAGTCCTGAAATAAGGGGAGGGAGTCCTGAGATATGGGGATGGGGGTCCTGAGATAAAGGGATGGGGGTCCTGAGATAAGGGATGGGAGTCCTGAGTAAAGGGATGGGAGTCCTGAGATAAGGGGATGGGAGTCCTGAGATAAGGGGATGGGGGTCCTGAGATAAAGGGATGGAGGTCCTGAGATAAGGGGATGGGAGTCCTGAGATAAGGGGATGGGAGTCCTGAGATAAGGGGATGTGGGTCCTGAGATAAGGGGAGGGGGTCCTGAGATTCGAGGATGGGAGTCCTGGGATAAAGGGATGGGGGTCCTGAGATAAGGGATGAGAGTCCTGGGAAAAGAGATGGGAGTCCTGAGATAAGGGGATGTGGGTCCTGAGATAAGGGATGGGAGTCCTGAGATAAGGGGATGGGGTCCTGAGATAAAAGGATGGGGTTCCTGAGATAAGGGGATAGGGGTCCTGAGATAAGGGGATGGGGGTCCTGAGATAAAGGGATGGGAGTCCTGAGATAAGGGATGGGAGTCCTGAGATAAGGGGATGGGAGTCCTGAGATAAGGGGATGGGAGTCCTGAGATAAGGGGATGTGGGTCCTGAGATAAGGGGAGGGGGTCCTGAGATTCAAGAATGGGAGTCCTGGGATAAAGGGATGGGGGTCCTGAGATAAGGGATGAGAGTCCTGGGAAAAGAGATGGGAGTCCTGAGATAAGGGGATGTGGGTCCTGAGATAAAGGGATGTGGGTCCTGAGATAAGGGGATGGGGTCTCTTACAACTTTCCATAATTTTCCTTCTTTCTTTACACAGTTTATTAAAATGAGACAGACTGGTTTATTCTTAAATTTACCATTATCCTCAGGAAGGACAGGTACTCATTTTTTTAATTTCTCCAGACCTTTAGGGTCTCTAATACCATGACTGGAATGGACCGCATTCCTAAGTCAAACTACGGTTAAAGTTCATGAAATTAGTATTGTTTCACTCTTTGATGTCAGCCAAATGTGCTCTTTGCAGCACCCACAATGTGACCAGTAATGACTCCTTCTGCAATTTGTTCAGGGTTACATGGATTGGTAACATATCTAAATATGATTGTAGACTCTTTTTTATAAGACTTGTTGCTCCTACTACTATTGGAACTATCTGGGTATCTTTCTTCCACATTGCTCTCATTTCTGCTTGCAGATCCTGATATTTTATAGCTTTGTGTCTCTCTGCACGCAGGACACTGTAGTCACTGGGTGTGACAATTTCAATGATCAGTGCTTTTTGTGTTCTTTTCCTGGACCCCTATATCCATTTTTCTAGCATCTATCTTTTGAACTATCGACAATGGGTGATCCCAGGTGATGTAGACTTCATCATTTTCTATGATGGTCTGTGGCTCATATTTCCAGTGTTTTTCAGTCACTTCAATACCATAATTTTTGCACAATCCCAGGTGCAACAATCTTGCTACATTACCATGCCTTTCAGTATACAGTCCTTCTGCCATTAGTATATCACAACCAGCAACAAGGTGTGCGACTGTTTCCAATTTGGTTTTACAAAACTTACATTGTCTGTTTCTCCCACATATTCCATGGACTTTGTAAACCAGCATGTATGTAGCCCACTATCTTGGGCTGCTAGTGTTAACCTTTCATGTCTTGGTTTGAATTCACCTCACCTTAACAATTTCTGCATTTGTTCCTGATCAACATGAGGTTCTTCCAGAAGTTTTGTATACTTGCAACTATATTTATACATTTTCCACATTTCTTGCCTTTTCCTTCACCGTATATTCTTTCTTTTGTTTTTTGGCACATTCAGTTGCTGCCTGATTTTTATCTACTTCTGGTTTGATTTCCATTCCTGGTTGATGCCAATATGCTTCTGCTAAACTAAGCAGGGAAGTCATCTTAGATTTATTCTCCTCATGTTTCAAAACTTTTATTACGTTTGGATCTTGTGAGGTCAGCAGATATGTGTGGAGTCCCATGATTGCAGATCTATACATGTAATCAATTTCAAGGAGGTACATCCCTCCTTCAGAAAGCGGAATATATAATCTTGGTATGCACTGATTTTTATAAATCATTTGGTGAGCATGAAGCAGCCTTTTTGTTTTAATATCTAATCTATCCAATATGTTTTGGGGCCAATCACTCCAAAACTGTAAGTTAGGACAGGAAGAGCAAATTGGTTTATAGCTTGGATTTCGTTCCTAGATGTTATCGCTGTTTTCAGGATTAATTGAAGTCTTCTAAAGTATTCCTTACTAAGTGTTATTCACATTTGTTGATGTTTTATTGGTGATCCTTCATCAATTCCCAAATATTTATACACTGCCTCTTGCTCAAGTTCTTTTATATCACATTGTTGTCCCAAACTGATGTTTTCCTGGTGCTGCAGTTTTTCCTGCTTTAAAGGTTGCTTTTGCACATTTATCAAGACCAAATGACATTCTAATATCATCTGAAAAAGTTTTGACAACCTGCAGCTGTGCTTTCAGTTTCTCATATGATGAGCTATACAGTTTTAAATCATTGACAAAGAGAGGATGAGAAGTCTTTAGACTTTGTTGTTTTCTAGGAGCCAAATTATAGCCATGGCCTAAGCTGTTAAGTAGACAGCTTAATGGGTTAAGGGCAATACAGAATAGCAGTGGTGACAGAGAGTAATATCCTCCTTTGAATTGTTATCCCTGGGATAATGATTTGTCCTTTATCATGGTTTAATTGCAAAGTGGTCTGCCACTGTTTCATGGTCACTGTAATGTAGTTGATCAGCGTAAAGTGTATCTAATACATTTTTAGACATTCTTTTATCCATGAATGTGGAATACTATCAAATGCTTTTTTGTAGTCAATCCATGCCATACTTAGATTCTTCCCCTTTTTACAGTTCTCCATGATGACGTTATTTAACAACAAATGATCCTTAAATGACTTTATTTTATTGCCCTTTTGTTCTACTGCCGTAATTGAGTTTTCCTTTAAATGACTATAAACTCTGTTGGCATCAGTTTCAGTGTATAGCCTATAAGTCATCGGAAGGTAAGTTATTGGTCTATAATTTTTGGGATAGCTTGCAGGTTCACTCTTAAGTAGAATCATTGTTTTACTTGTTGTTAGCCAAGTTGGTGTCTGTTCGGGGTGCGCATATAAATAGTTCTTACTCATGGCTAAATCTTCATGCAAAGATGTTAATGCTTTTAACCAAAAGTTAGGTACTGCATTTGGCCCTGGAGTTTTCCAGTTAGAGGCTTTTCTTAACTTTGTTTCAATCTCTCTGGCTGTTACTTCATCCCATTTCATATCCTGTACCCTTAAACGTCCTATTCTTTATTTTACTTCTTTTATCCATTTAGCATCTTTGTTGTGTTCCACAGGATCTTGATAGATACTTCTAAAAAAATGTATCTATTTCTTCTTTTTTTGGTGGTCTTTCAATTTATTTTACCTTGTTTCCCAATTCTCTATAAAACTTTTTTGGGTCATCAATAAATTGCTTATTTTGTACTTTTTCTTCATATTTATCTGTGTATCTTCTAACTTTTTCCGCCTGTGCTGAAATTTTTAGTTTGTTATTTGCAATAGTGCATGACAGACCCTGGTATTTTCTAATATTGTGCATTGCTTTTATCACATCTATCTTTCTTGGTAATTTTGTTGATCTATTTCCTCTTCTATAGACTTCTAACAGTGACACTTGTTTTAATTGCTTTATAATTTTCTCTATTCGATACTTCCATGATGGTATTCGATTTCTCCCCTTCCTTTCCCTCACTACCCTGTGTTCTTGTGGTAGAACTTTATCAGTTATTAGTTTGGCTACACAGCAATATATTCTGTCTACTTCTGTTATATCACATGGATCTCTATGGACAGTCCTAATTACTGTGTTCATTTGTTTTATCAGACTTCTGATTTTTTGGGTTTTATTGGCGTTCTGCAGTCTATTTCTTTCATTGATCTTAATATATCTATCCATGTCCATTAAATCAAGCAACTCTTCTCTTAGCTCATTTTCTTCCAAACTGAGGGCACATCCCTTGTTTTCCATTTCCTGCGGGCATGCTATAGAAAGTTCTATAATATCTTCCTGTGGCACATTTTCTTCAGTTTCATCCTGTGCTATCCGTTGCTCTGTCATATGGGAACTCACTGGCCTATCACTCTTCAGCATTGACTGCATCAGTTTTCACAGTTTCCTGTTCCTTCCCTTGCTGTTTAGCTTCAAGTGAACATTTATACTCATTTCCTGTGGAAGGCTTCAACATATCTTGATCTGGCACCTGACCATTTGATTTCCCTTAAGTTGGATATCCATTGCTCTATCCTGTTGTGGTGCTTTCTGTATTAGATTTTCTACACTGAACCCTTCACTTTGCAATTGCTCCATAACTTCAATTTATATTTCTTTAACTTCTCCATTACTAATCTCCTTTTCTATTTTTCCTCTTCGTCTTCTTATTTTTTGTATTGTAAAGTTTTCCATATCTGGAGTCCTTGGCCTGTATTTCTCTTCAAATATGTTTGGTGCTGCTCTTTTTGTATTGATTAGTTTTGCTTTCTCCTTTGCATAAATATTACACAATATTACAATATCACTTTTTTAAAATTTCTCCAAGTCTTTTGGGTGTCTAATACCATGACGGGAATGGACCCCATTCCTAAGTCAAAGTATGATTAAAGTTCATGAAATTAGTATTGTTTCACTCTTTGATGTCAGCCAGTAGTGCTCTTCGCAGCATCCGCAATGTGCCCAGTAATGACTCCTTCTGCAATTCGTACGGGGTTACATGTATTGGTAGCATATCTAAATACGATTGTAGACTCTTCTTTATAAGACCTGTTGCTCCTACTACTATTGGAACTGTCTGAGTATCTTTCTTCCACCATTGCTCTCATTTCTGCCTGCAAATCCTGATATTTTATGACTTTGTGTCTCTCTGTATGCAGGACATTGTAGTCACTGGGTGTGGCGATTTCAATGATCAATGCTACTTTTGTCTTCTTTTCCTGGACCACTATATCTGGTTTTCTACCATCTATCTTTTGAACTGCTGGCAATTGATGATCCCATGTGATGTACACTTCTGCATTTTCTGTGATGCTTTGTGGCTCATGTTTCCAGGGTTTTTCAGCTACTTCAGTACCATAATGTTTGCACAATCCCCAGTGCAACAATCTTGCCACATTATTATGCCTTTCAGTATACAGTCCTTCTGCCATTAGTATGTCGCAACCAGCAACAAGGTGTGCAACTATTTCCAATCTGGTTTTACAAAACCTACATTTGTCTGTTTCTCCCACATATTCAATGGACTTTGTAAACCAATGTATACACAACCCACTATCTTGGGCCGTCGATATTAACCCTTCATCTCTTGGTTTGAATTCGCCTCTCCTTAACCATTCCTGCATTCGTTCCTGACCAACATCACTGATCACTTTTCTATGCAGCTCTTTAGGTGTTAGTAAAAGTCAGAAGTGAATGTGACAGACTTCTCAGTTGGTCCATTTGTATGGAATTGCTGTGAATTTTGCATAGGTCTTCTACAAGCTGAAGAAGGTTTGCCCTGGTAAAGTACCTAAAGATGGTCTCATTTGGTAGTAGAGTTGTCTATGTCTGACAGAGAAGATGTCTGACTTGAGGTCAGATTTCTCCAGGGATGAGGAGATGCATGGTGGAGTACAGCTGGGGGCTAGGTTGTTAAGGACCAGGTCATGGATATTAGAATCTCTAATGAGTAGTTTTACAACTTGCTCTAATGCATCAACTTTAATAAAGTCCAAGAAATACTGAGAATATGCATTTTTAAAGGTGCATATGTGCCAATCAATGCTTGGGTAATTGAGATCCCTTAGAAATAAGGCATTTGTTTTTACATTTAACCACTCAGTGGTTTTAAGGTAGTATCCATGATCTTTGGGAGACATTGATGGTGATCTGAAGCTAACGATGAAGTAATATTTGGATTTGTTAATGGTGCTTTGGATCTCCAGGAGTTTCACATTAGGGTCATGGGTAATCTGATGTTAGACGATGTTACTTCTGACAACTAATGATGCAGCCCCACAGTTACTCAAGATTCTGAAGGAATGATAGGTGCTAAACCCTGGTATAGAGGGACTGCTGCCATCACATTGAAACCATGTATCAGGAACTACACAGATATGAATGTGTTTGAGTTGCAGGAGGGCTTTCTGAAGGAATGATAGGTGCTAAACCCTGGTATAGAGGGACTGCTGCCATCACATTGAAACCATGTATCAGGAACTACACAGATACGAATGTGTCTGAGTTGCAGGAGGGCCTTCTGAAGGAATGATAGGTGCTAAACCCTGGTATAGAGGGACTGCTGCCATCACATTGAAACCATGTATCAGGAACTACACAGATACGAATGTGTTTGAGTTTCAAGAGGGCCTCACGTTCAGACATCTTTCTGTTTAGACACCTAGCATTGAGTAGAACCACCAAGAAGTTGTCTGAATTGAGGCTTGAGTTTGCTAAGTAGGAATGTCCAACAGGCAGATTCTATCTAAAAATGATATTATGAGGACAGCAAATATGGATAAGCTCTAATATGAGAGGAGTAAGCCATCCCTGGAAAAACATGAAGTCTTACCTACCATATCATTCCAGGCCAACATATACCAGATCCCCTAAGAATGACACCAATTATTTAGCAATTTTTTTAAATGTATTTATTTATTTATCCTTTGTTGACCTGGATAGTCCCACTAGTCTAGTGGCCTGTTTCAGACAAGCCCTGAGAAAACATTTCGGGTCTATATTACATAGTCGAAGCTTTAGGTAATTGAATACCTAAAGCTCAACACCAAAACAGTGAAATCTGTAAATATCGAATGGCCACTTCCATGAATTCTTTCGTAGGGAAAGAATTTGCTTGGCTGAAGAAAAAAATTTTTCAAACCCTAATCAAGTGGGGGGCTACATCCCCCACACCCCCACAACCCCCCTAACTAAATATATCAACTCTGATATCGCCCTACAGTGGAGAAAAGGGCAGATTCCTGATAACGGCCAAGCAAATTCCTTCCCTATGAATTCATCTGTGGAAGTGGCCATTCGATATTTACAGCTTTCACTGTTTAGGTGTCAACCTTTAGGTATTCGATTACCTAAAGTTTCGATCACCTAATATCGACCCAACATTTCTACTACTAGGGGAAATTTGGCCAGGTCATTGGGGAACTTCCCTTATTCTTTCTGATAGGGGCCATGGAATCTTTCTTTACATCCATCTGAGCTACAACCAACCCAAGCAGATGGGACCACAGTTTAATGTCTCATCTGAAGGATAAGAATTGTTAAAGCCAATTGTCTTGCTTTGGTATCAAGACATTATTGTAGGCGAAGGCAAGATACTACTCAAGACTAGTATCTTCCCACCTCTAATACATAGGTTTATAGGTGTGTACTAGGCTAATGGCCCTGGGGCCTTTACAAGCCTAGCCATAGGATTACCTTGGCATTGTGTCACCTGACCTTAGTTCCCAGTGCCTCTGTCAAGTACAGCTACTGGAGTTATCCCTGGGATGAATTTTCCAATTCCCATCCACTCATGAAGATTTCTCTTGAAAAGGATCAGCAAGATGTTCTGCTTGACATGTATGGGAAATCTATTCCATAGCATGGGCAGTCTCTGGGTTATGAACCTGTCCCTCCAGTACGTTCTGTTGATTGTGGTAATGAGGTTGAGGTCTCTGGAGCATGTGGTGTGGAGGGATTGGGATTTCTTTAGATGCAGCATTTCTAACAGAGCTGGGTCAGACATGGCTTTGTAAGTCAAGCAGAGATCGCCGCTAAGTAGGTGATATGGGACGGAAAATAGTCAGATTTTTTTGAGTCTGTCTATATAGGACAAGTGTTTAAGGCTTGGGATCCTTTTTGTGAGGTAATTTTGCAGCCTCTCCAGTTGTTGCAGGTGTCTAGTGAGGTACATGCCTAATAGGGCACTGTACTTGATGACTGGCCTAATGAGGGAAGAGTAGAAGGAGACAATGACCTCTTTCTTCCTGGATGGAAAACCTTTAGTAATGAGATGTGCTACATAGAAAAACTTTCTGTGGTGATCAAAAGAGAGGTTTCTGTCAACCTGTATTCCCAGATCTCTTATAACTCCTTCTGTGTTCAGTGGACTACCATTGATATGGCAATTCTTGGGAATTGGGTTTTTCCCAAAGGGGATTACACATTTTTTGGCATTGAGCTTAAGGCCATGATTCTGGCACCAGTCGTTGGTGTCAGTGAGGCCATTTTGTAGGATGTCAACATCACTTGGGGAATTAATAATAGCTCCCAACTTGCAATCATCTGCAAACTTTGTCAGCCAGGGTCCCTTTGTGTTGCCCTGGACTTCAAAGAAGTAGATACCAAACAAGAGAGGACCCAGGACTGAACCCTGTGGAACTCCACTCATGACTAGTTGACAGTCTGACTTGGAGTCAGCTACTTTCACTCTGTGGGTTCTATCTGTGAGCCAGTTTGCAACCCACCTAGTGATATAGGGGTTGATGCCTAGCTTAGTGAGTTTTTCTATGATTCCTGAGTGGGGAATGGTATCAAAGGCCTTGGCCAGATCAAGGTAGGCTGTGTGAACCACCTTGCCTTCATCCACAGCTCTGGTGACTGACACAAAGACGTCAACCAAGTTGAGCAGGCATGATCTACTCTTCACAAAACCAAACTGTGTAGGATCCAGAGTTTGGAGATTCCCTATATACTTGTTTATTAGGTCCATGATGATGCGTTCCATAGCTTTGCATATCAGACTCGTCAGGCTAATGGGGTGATAGTTCCCAGGGTCTATAGTCAATCCTCCTTTGTGGAGAGGGATGACTGTAGCAGTGCACCATTCGGTAGGGACAAAGCCTGAGGTGGGGCTGTGGTTGAACAGAGCACACAGGTAAGGTAACAGTTTACTCTGTAGTTCATGTAGAACATAGCCATACATATTGTCAGGTCCTATAGAAGCTGTATTCTTGGCCTTGGATAGTGCTGTTTTAACCTGTGCATCAGTAATACTGGGTGCCTGACAATCTACTGGTATTGTGATTGGTCCTTTGGGGGGATAGAGGGGTAAAGTTGGCACTGAATCTGTCAGCCGTATATTGGCAATATCTGTTGGCTCGGTATAGGAGGTACCTTTGTGCAGTAGCTCAGAGCAAATCTGGGTATTACCATGGAGATTCTTTACATAACTATAGAAGGCCTTGTGGTTGTCTTTACTATCTGCTGCAATTCTGTTTTCATAGCTAGCTTTAGAGGATTTGATGAGGGATCTCAACTTTTTGTTGAGGCTGAAAAGGGAGTTTTTCCATTCTTGGGACTTCACCTTATTCCGCATCAGTTTCTTCCTTCTGTTGTAGAGTTTGTTTATGGCAGGGGACCACCAGATTGGCTTCCTTTTTTTGGAGGAGAGCATCTTGGTTCTATTGGGTATGGTGAGATCCATGCATTTGTGTACATGTTTGTACAGTGCATTGGTGTATGATTTGGCGGTTATAAAATTATTCTCCATTGACATGGGTGCCATGAAGTTAGCCACCTCTGTTTTTAGGAGTCTAAAGCTAGCTTTGTAGAAGTTTTTCATGATGGTTACCTTTGTGGGGGTGGGGGCGGTGGGAGGGATGTGGATTTCCAAAGTGATTAGCTTGTGGTCAGATCTAACCAGGGAGGAGTTGACTATTGGTGTAAAGCAACGGTCGCCCATGTTAATAATGACCAGGTCAAGGATGTTGCTACCTCTAGTGGGGGTAAGAATGAGCTGGTCCAGGGTATTGGAATTAATGAATTCCAGGAAACATTGTCCAAGTGTATTGGTACATGAGTAGTTTTCCCAGTTAATGGAGGGGTAGTTGAAGTCACCCAGTATGAGAGTGTTAGGTTGGACCCTAATATTCTCCAGGGTGCTTAGGAACCTGGAGTGTGAGTCTTGGGAAATGGTTGGGGACCTATAGCAAGCTACGACCTGAATCACTGTCTTACCCAATGTTAGCTGCACCTGAAGGATCTCTGATGCGTTATGTTGGGCTACCAGTCTGGAGGTGTGAAAATCCTTTATGAATATGGAAACATCACCGCCTTTGGAGCTTTGGTTCAAGTTCTGGGGCCGAAAGGTGTAGAATGAGTTATAGCCTGGTAGTGCAGGGGTGCTTTCTGCTGCCTTGAACTAGGTCTCTGTTACAGCACAAATGTCAATGTTTTCCATTTTAAGGAGTGCTTTGAGCGAGTGCATTTTGAGATTTAGACTTCTAGCATTGAACAAAATGACCCTCAGATTACATTTGTTTGTAGCTGTTATGGTGGTAATTTGGTCTTTGGAACACCACCTAAAAAAGGCACTATAGGGGTGGCAAGAGCCTTGGCCAGTGTCCAGAAGCCCAGGGGTGACAGATGCAGGCCATCTCTGGCAACGCATCGAGGTCTGTCAATCATGTCATTCCAGGCATACAGATACTGGATCCCCTTAGAATGACACCAGAAACTTAGCCACTTTTTGAAATCAATCATTTTCTGCTTGTACTGTGGCATCCTTCTGGGTGATGGTAGGATGCTGCTCAGGGCTAGGGTCATAGCCGCATGGGCTACATAATCCGAGAGTTCCTCCATGAATCTTTTCATATAGTCCAGGGAGGTACATCTCAGGTCATTCACACCCACATGTACAATGACAGAGTCATATTTGTACCTGTTGTTGAGGGACCTGAGTGCGTGCGTTATGTGGCGGATCCTGGCACCTGACAGGCGGCTGACTGTTACTTTCTTCTTATTCAACCATATGAGTGGGACATCAGTGTGACTCACTATCGAGTAACCTATGACTAATGTGTTGGGCATGCTGTTTTGCCTTAGGGACTTTTGTTGAGTGACACACTGTTTAGGAGAGTTATGTGTCTTGTGATTAGTGTTGTGTTGTGGTGGTCGAGTGTGTTTCTACCTTGGAGGTCTCTGCTGTTTGGGTAGATTTTTATTGAGAGCCGCTGTGAAGGTTGGTGTGTGGTTTGTGTTTTTATGTGAAGGCAGTGCTTGTGTGTGTTCTGAAGGGCTATTTGTTCCATGTGGTGTGGTGCAAGTGTTGACCTCCTCTTGACAAGCTATTCTGGTCTTGGCTGGAGAGTGCGTGGCTTCCAGTTTGGATATATAAGTGCATCTCTCACAAGTCTGAGTGTTGGGAGGTAAGAGGAGAGGGTTGTCGGTGTACGTCAGGCAGTTGCTACATTGCCTCAGGATGCCCAAGTTCACTAGGTTAATAGGAGAAAGCACAGGGAACTGACCTTTAGACATGCCTGGAGGGGTGGGCATTAATAATAAGTACTGAAGCTGTTTCCTTGTAGAACATTTAGTGCTGGTAGCGCTTTTGTGTGCTACAATAATTGCTACAAAAAGTCTGGTAAAGTGCTAGACTAATAAACTAGTAAATGTGCAGGAGAGGAGAGAACTAGCAGATCTAAGTGAAAAATTGAAGAACAGACTTTGGTACCACTCAGAAGCTTACAAACAGTCCTTGATACAGCAAATATGTATCTGCACTAGACTAGTTACAGGAATGGTGGAAAACAAGTAGAAATGCAGACTTTTAAACCAGAAACTTGAAAGAGATGGAAAAAACTGCCCAAAGAGTCAATAAACTACAATTTCTGGGACAGAAACCACTCCTCTTGTGGTAGATAGGCTACCTAGTGCTTACCAGTCCCACTGATAAGCTAGAAGGCTTCCCTCCAATACAGAAAGGCTTGGGGGACTCAGAAGTTTACAAACAGTGTTTGATACAGCAAATCTATATCTGGAGTCGACTAGCTACAGGAAAAGTGGGAAACAAGCTCAAACATGGGCTTTTAAACCAGAAAAGTTGAGAGAGATGGAAAAAACTGCACAAACAGCCAATAACTAAAATTTCTGGGCCAGAAACCACTCCTTTTGTGGTGGATAGGCTACCTAGTGCTTACCACTCCCACTGATAAGCTAGAAGGCTTCCCTCCAACACAGAAAGGCTTGGGGGACTCAGAAGCTTACAAACAGTCCTGGATACAGCAAATCTGTATCTGGACTAGACTAGTTACAGGAAAGGCAGGAAACAAGCTTAGAATTCTTTTTACAGAAAAGCAGCTAAAACAGCACTAAAAACAATTCAAGTGCAGTACAAGCTAGCACGCTTGAGTGTGTAGCAATATTAGAGCACATACAGTTTAAATAAGTGCAATTTATTCAAACTGTATTCTGAACTTGAATTCAATTATTGTTTTATTTAACTCTGAACAGTTAAAACATGCCAAAAATATACTTTTCAGCTGAGAAGCACACTCAGTCAGAATGCAAGAAGATTCTAGCAAATTACTTTTAGTAAAGTGGAAAGGGAGAAAGCAGGAACAGAAGATAATTCAAGGTTAAGAGCCTAAGTGGGTTGGCCTTCTCAAATGTTCTCTCTGTATTAGGCAGAATGAACTAATGACACTAGACTGGGAGGAGTGTCCCAGATCAAATTTACAGTATGGGCAGGCAACTGCAAAGCCACCAAGTATAACACCATAGGGAGGGTAGGTGGGAAACTATTACAGCTACTAGCTCTAGCTACTAAATGAAAGTTTTAAACAGATAAAAGAGCAAGGAAACTCTAGAGAATGCTTTTAACTGCAAACAAATCAGTTATATGATACCTGACTAGAACACAGAAACCGCACAAAAAAATGCACAGAAAAACACAGAGCAGTCACAAACAGAAAATACAACTCTCAGTATGAAGAAGCAGTTTACAGTTAACCAATTCAGTAAAAATGCAATTACAGTAATGAAACAGTATCTAGCAATGAAAAATGCAGTTAAAACAGTATAAAACAGTAGACAAATGCAGTGAAACAGTAAATAAAAGCTTTATAACATTGCAAAATGTAGTTGCAGAGTAAATTCCATCATGTCTTCCCCTGGGTGCAGCATCTCAGATCATTTTCTCCCACACAAGGAATCACTAGGTCTTAGTTATCTTTGTCTAGTTTAAGGGCCTTTAGGACCTTTGTGACTTTACAAATCCTGGCACAAGACAAACATCTTAGAATCACCCTATTCTTGTCCAGTCTGGTGAATATGGAGTCTGTATGCCTAACTGTAGGGTCACCTATAACTAAAACATTTCCTTGTGTGAAAACAGACTTTGTGGACCTTACAGGCTTCAGCCTGCTTTCCTGGAGACTCTTCGGTGAGTTGTGTGGATTTACAGTATGTATGTGTGCCGAAGGAGTTGGTGTTGCCTTGTGTGCTGGAGAGTGGTATCTTTTAGGGTGTGTTCTAGGGGCCTTTGGCAAATTTGTCTTTACAGACTCAGCATAAATTATGGGCCTAGTATTGTGTTGTGATCAATGTGGTGTTGTGGAGGTATGATGCTCATTTACAGTGGTTTGATGCAAGACATTTGGTTTCCTGTTTCCTAAATATTTACATCTCTTGCAGATTGTTCTATCAACTGGTAGAAA